>NC_056747.1:1025094972-1025233711 GCF_019279795.1 Protopterus annectens
ATCTAATATCTCAGTCTTTGCTAACATAATCTTTTCATCAAGCAGATGTTTAAATAATATACCATATCTAGACATAATGCAGATATTATGGAGTGAGATGGTAGTTATTTCTGGTTTATTTCTGAATTCAAGGCAGTCAAGATAGCAATCCTGTTTTGAGATGGCAACATATTTTCTCATAATATATGAGAAACTGCTGAAGTTACAGCAAACTATTATCTGTAATATATACATTTGGAATGCCATGCCATGAAAAATTGACACTTTGGGCATAATACAACTTCTACTGTACTGTGCAGCAACATAGAAAATATGAATTCTGAGTCATGCTCATCAATTCACATTCATGACTTCCCATAAAAGTAGGTTGCTGAACTGACAAGATGAGACAGCAGTTTGTATTCTCAGTGTTTAAATGGATAGTACAGCATTATGTGACCAAATTACCCACAATAAGCGAGTAGTGAAGCTTTAGATAAGGACAGTATTTTTTCAGACAAAACTCATTGAAAGTACTCTCGTCTCTCTATGATATTACATATGACATCAGTATTTAGCTTAAACATGATAACTTTGGCATTTCCATGCAAATTTGCAATCAGTGCTTTAGTATATTGACACATTGTCTATAGTGCACTTCTAAGTGCAGCATAGAAATTTTGTGCATCATCATAACATGCAAATAAATTGAATTGCCAACCATATTATTGTCTACCACCCTTCTTGCATAATTCACCAGTTATGGTTTGTGCTTGTACTGTTGTTAGTCTGTTGGCTTCTGGGCTTGCAGAACAGCTTTTTGACTCTTTCTCTTAGATTTGACATTGTTGTAAAACATCATTAGCTTTACCACATCTGAATCACTCTTTTTAATCGCAAGATATGGCTTTTTGAAATTCTGATATCTACCCTATTACAAGATGGTAAATATTCATCTCACAGCCTTGCATTTTTAATGTTATAAGCAGACTCATGGTACTAAAACTTTCAAGATGTGACTTTTTTGCCATTCTGATAGCTACTTCTAGCATAATATGGTGGGCATTCGACTAATAGCCTTACATTTTACAGTTCGGTTTCTCCTAATGCTTAGGTTTTCTACATATCTTGTCGGAAATGGACTCCATTCCTAAGTTGGGGCATAATTAATGTTCATGAAACCAGTATTGCTTCAGTCATTGATGTTAGCCGAAAGTGTTCTCAGGAACCACAATGTGCCCGGAATTGCCTCCTTCTGCAGTTCATATGGGGTTACATGTACTGGTAGGCATGTTTAAGTATGTAAATTCTTTTTATTAGTAAAGTTGCTTCTACTACTAGTATGGAAGTGTATGGGTATCTCTTTCACCTTGCTCTTATTTCTGCTTGAAAAACTTGGGATTTTAAGTCATTGTGTCTCATGGTACATAAGGCACTATAATTGCTTCGTATAACAATTTCAGTGATCAACATCTCTTTTGTCTATTTTATAATGTATTACTATATCTGACTTTCTTGCATCTGTTTTTTGAAGTGTTGTTACTGGGTGATCCCATTTGATATAAACTTCACTGTCGAAAATCTTTTGTGGTTTATGTTTCCAGTGCATCTCAACAACATTAAGAATGAAGTGTTTGCCCAATCCCCAATGCAAGAGTCTTGCTCATTAGTGTGCCTTTCAGTACACAGATGTATAGCCATGACTGTATTACACCCGGCAAAAAGATGTGTAATTGCATCTCCCTTTTACAGAGCCTACATATGTGTTATTGGTACTGTAGTATTTTGAAGGCCGAACTTGTGCATCCACTTTCTGTAAAATTTCTGTAAATGTGTGTGTGTATAGAACTGGTAAGTCCATGAAAAACCTTTAGCTGATCCTAAGGTAGATAATAGAATGCCCATCTAAGTGTTTGACTGTACTGAAGTGAGTTATGCTGTTTATTTAATTATTTTGTCAGTTTTTTCATCATTTCATTCAATTATTTATTTTTGCTTAATTGAATAAGCAAATTTTTATTGGTAACATAGCACAGAGACAGTTTAAAATATATTTTTTTCAGAAATGACTGCAGCCAGCTTTTGAATACATTTTTGCTATCATGCAAAATCAAAGCCAATTTGCTGAGTTTTTTAAGAGAAATTTTGAATTTGGACACCCATTAGTATAAAGGATGTCTTTTTTTAAAAAATATTTTTATTCATTTCCAAAAACAAGAAAACATGAATGCAGGTTATTTATGACAATGAAGTATTTACAAATTATTTAAAAAGGTAGACTAAAACCTCTAAACAGATATCAAACATTAAAACCAAAATAAAGTATTTACAAGGGTGTCTATTGTTGACATATGATTGACTTTCTATACAATTGTTTCCTGATTATAATCTGCTGCAGTCATTATTCTCCAGTATTTCAGTTACTTTTTGCCATGCTACGTATAATGATGTAGTTCTTTCACTTCTTCCTTTAATAGTGTTCATTTCCAATTGCAATACTGCTGACACCATATTCATGAATTGCTTAAAAGTTGGAGAAGCTTTGGATTTCCAGTTTGATGTAATGTTCTTCCTTGCAATAGCTAGGAGAGTTCATAAGATTACATATTTTGTTCTTGGCACACAGTCGGGTACAGGTACATTAAACAAAATAATAGATTTGGAAATCTGGAATTTATCATTGAATACCATTTGCAGAAAATAATTTATTTTATCCCAATATGGTTTAATCAAATGGCATTCGTAGAACATATGTTGCCAGTCTGCTTTTATTGATAAATCACATCTCCAGCAGCCAATATTTTTCTTAAACATAAGTTCCATTTTATGAGGGATTACATAAGATCTGTGTATGAATTGCCATGTAAAAAGTCTCCAATGTAATGAAAGTGATGTCTGCTTTGGAGAGAGAAGAATTAGTTTTTTTATCTCTGTCATTTGGCACATGTCCATTAACTGATCTGTAATAATTCCATATTTTGTCATTATTATGCATTTTTATTTTTTTGTTTGTTTTATAAATAGATGATAAGTATCCCTTTCCAGTAATGGGTTGATTCGTTAGTAATATTATATGTTCTATAAGGTTAGGAACATTTTGTCTTATTGATGGTTGCATTGTTTCTTGTTTGCTTAATATATACTGTCTTAATTCTTGTACATGTAACCACGAACTATCTTCCATATTTAATTTCTGTTTAATCTGGTCTATTGTCAGAGGTTTTCCAGAGTTTAGCAATTGATGCCAATATATTAATCCCTTTTCTTTAAGCATGTTGACTACTTCCATATTAAATGTTATTATATTACCTTGTGTGTACGCTACTGGATATAAAAGAAATGACCATGCTTTAATATCAGGATTGCTATTAATAAGATTTTGGAAAATTTTTAATGTATAAGTAATGTATTTGGAACTTATATTTTTATTCTTATGTATCATCATATATTCCTTCATCAGCCATAGACAATTGTTTAGTATGAAATCTGTATACTTATTTGCTACTACAAATCCTGATTTTAACCAGATTCTCTCATGAACTAGCTTCCATTTTGATGTATATTTTGTATTTAGCCATAATGATATTGTTTTAATAATGGATGAATGCAAATATATTTCTATGTCTGGTAAACCTATGCCACCTATATCCCAATCATCTAGATGATACTTCATAGCTATCCTTGTTTTTTTGGATACCATAGGAATCTTACCATTAAATCATTTAATTGTTTTAGGTGCGATTTAGCTGGTGGCAAAGAACAAGCTTGTATGACATAAAGAATTTTTGGAAATATGATCATTTTAATTATATAAAGCCTTTCTTCCATTGAAAAGAAGAATTTATTCCATCTTTGTATTAGATTTTTAATATTATTTAAGGTCTCTTTATAATTTGTTTCAATTGTAGTATCTAGGTTGATACTTATTATAATTCCCAAGTATTTAATTATATTATTGGTAGAGATATATTTATGGTATTTTTTATTTAGATCTTTTTATTAGTATTTATAAGCAATACATTTGTTTTGTTCTCATTAAATTTAAGACTTGAAAAGTTTTGAAAGTTTTGAATTGAGTCCCATAATGCTTTTAAACTGCTATTATTATTTTTTAAGGTAATTAAAATATCATCAGCAAAAAGTTGAATTTTAAGCTCTAGGCTGTTGTCTAGTTGTATTCCTTCAATATTTTTATCCATACGTATATTATTTGCTAAGGGTTCAATGACTAGCGCAAACAATAACAGAGAAAGAGGGCAGCCTTGTTTTGTGCCCTTAGTTATTTTAATAGATTTAGACAGACAAGATCCCAGTTTTATATAAGCCAATGATTTTTCATATAATGATTTTATTAACAAAGTGAAGTTGTTTGAGAAGCCATATTCTTCTAAAACTAACCACAGATAATCCCAGTTCACTGAATCAAATGCGCTATTTATGTCTAAGCTAATAACATTCATTTTGTTTTTTGTGACATTTATATAATCAATTAAGGAAATAATTATTTTAATGTTGTCATAAGTGTTCCTATCTTTTATAAAACCTGTTTGATCCTCCTCTATCAAAAGTGGTAGTAATTGTTTTATTCGAGCAGCATGTATTGCCATAAACATTTTAGAATCTATATTAAGAAGTGAAATGGGTCTGTATGATGAACATTCACTGGGATCTTTATTTTGTTTCAGAATTGGTGATATTAATGTGTACTTCCAAGAAGGAATAATGTCTTTACCATTTTTAACTGATGTAAAGACATTCAATAACAACAGCAAAGCCTCATTTGATAATAATTTAAACATTTCTGGGGTGATATTATCTATACCTGGAGCTTTGTTTAATTTTAGCTTATTTACTTCAGCTTTAAGTTCTGTCATTGTTATTTGTTTATCTATTAGTTGTACCTGCTGCTCTAATAACCTAACTTTAACATTGTTTTTGAGAAAAGCTTTCAATGCTGAATGTGTTACAGTTTTCTCATTTTGATTATTAAGTTTATGAAAAAATAGCCTAAAAGCTTCTAGTATTCCTTCTAAATCAGATACTTTCTTTTTGGTTTCTATATTATGTATTTCCTTGATTTGATTTGTTTTAATAATCTTTTTAGTCCTATTTGCTATTCTTCGTTGGTTTTTAGGGTTCATTGAATAGTAACATAGTTTAATTTTTTCTAAGTTGATCATTGTTTTGTGGTGTAAGCGTATCTGAGTATTTTTATTAGTATCTTCTAGTTCTTTTATTAGGTTGGTGTTTCCATTTTGAATATCAAGCTTTAAATTATCTACTTTTGACTGTAATTCCATTAATTCCTTATTCCACTGTTTTTGTTTATTTTTATACCATCCCACTGCTCTTCCATATAGGTATGCTTTCAATGCATCCCATATATATATTTCAGATACATCTTTTGTAAGATTGATATCTAGGAATGTTTGTGTCTCTTTAATATAAAATTCCTTAAAATCTTTGAGATTTGTTATGTAAGATGGTATTCTTGTTACTGATATCCTTCTCTTGAAACATAAGTCTATCTCAAACGTTATGGTGTTATGGTCCGAAAATGGACATGAAATTATCTTGACTTTATTTAATTTAGAGGTTAAATCCTTTGTTATGTACACTCTATCTATTCTAGAGTATGTATTATGTCTATGGGAAAAATGTGTAAAGAATAGTGAATCTGGGATAGCATACTCATTTATGTCAACTATATTAAAAGTTTCAACAAACTCAGATAACAACTTTGTTAAAGGTGATCTCTTACGTGTAGTTTTAGTATTTGTGTCAGTTTCTTTTATAATGCAATTGAAATCTCCAGCTATGGTTAAATTGCCTTTGGTATATTGTACAATGTCTTCTAAGTGTTGTTTGGCCACTCTAACACCTAGTCCTGGTATCCAATAAATATTCACTAATGTATATATCATTTCATTGATAGATATTGTCATTAGACAAAACATTCCTGAGTTGTCATGGAACATATTTATGATTTTAGGCATTAAAGTAGTGTTTTTCCACAAAATTACTACTCCCCTTCGCTTCTGATTATAGGTGGAACTTACTAGTATTGTATAATTTTTATTGTTTATTTTATTTATGTCTTCCTGTGTAAGGTGTGTTTCCTGTAAAAATACTAATTGTGCTTCACATAGCTTTAAATATCTGTAAAGACTTCCCCTTTTGCAGCTATTATTTAAACCATTTACATTAAGGGATATACATTTTGCAATTGGATTTATATTAGCTTTGCTTTTATCCATATTCATATACTCGTAACAATGTGTAGATGTGTGTACATGAAGAGAATGACTTGTTCTTTCTTCTTCCAACAGTATTACAATAAATTATAGACACCCAATAAAAGTAAATTACAAGATCATAACTGAGAACAATATAAGATAAACAACCACCAAACCCCTCCATGAGAAAAAACATCTCATCCTTGAATGATCTAATCATTCAAGCGATCTCTAAGTCTGCATTTCAGCATCCTCCCCCGGCCCCGCCATATGGCAGTTTTATAATGAAAAGTATCTTATATATCTTTTAAGTATACATGTATCTGTCTTTACAGATTACTTAAATACAGTCTTTATCTATTTTTAATATTTTATAAAACACTAAGGCAGCACAACTATACATAGATTTAATACTTAACTATTTGGTTTTGTTTAAATTGTAAAGGAAAATCTTTTATTTTAATATATCTTTTGTGTAGCAATAACAGTTATGCATCTTAAAAATAATGTGCTTGCTGTCTATCTCCCTTATAGTGTGAGTGGCATTCATAGGTATCAAATTTATTGTAAGGGTCTAACTCAGAACTCAACTGAAGCAAACAGTGCAGCAACCATAAAAGTTCAACTAGAAAAGAAAAAACAGCAAATGCACTGTGTGCAAAATTCCGTCTCTGTGTCTTGGAAATTCACTTCTATTCAATGCTCATAACAGTCCACAACACCTTCAATGAAACCAGGTAGAAGTGAATAAAAGTTTGTTGTAATACCAACAAACAAAGAATGGTTAAGCGCTTTCACTTGAATAAAACAAGCTTCCTCAGAACACCATAGCTAACATCACAGTTGTTTAAATAACTTTTTTGGCGCCAAAATTCAGTTTGAAATTTTAAAGCTATACACACATCCTATAACCATTGTTCTCTGTTCATAAAAACTTAAAAACTTGAATAATGTTCGTATTATTTCTAAAATCAAAATTACATATAATGTATATTATTAAAATGAACAAGTTAAAAAACTGAAAAAATGTTAACAAAGACATTTACATCTAGATCATATCAAAACATGTTTGAAAAACATATGACAATGTACCCTATAAATAGTTCATTTTAAGGCCAGTAGTGGTTTGACAGATACAGTGTCATTTAAACCTGGTATAGTCGAAGCATCCGTGTATATTTGCCACCAAAATTCTTTATATAATAATAAATTATTAAAGTCACCTCCTCTGTTATTGGTGTGCACAATGTCCACTATACCAAAATTAAAATAATGTTTGTCACCATGTTGTTTAATATGTTTATACAAAGCATTTTTTTCATCCTTCCTTCTGATGCTATAAAGGTGAGAGTATATACGTTTATTTAAACTCCTTTGAATCTTACCTATATAGAATCCTGAACATGTTCTACAGATGGCAATATACACCACCATTTTAGTTGTACAGTTGCCCCCACAGAATTTAATTCTAGTGTGTTTGTAGTTATCCAATTTCACACTGTCTCCCTGAAATATGGTGTGACATTGTTTACATGCCCCACATTTTGCAGTTTTCATGTATTCTGTCTTCTTAGTAAAGATACCCTTCTCTAAAATGGATTTTATGTTGGCCCCTACCTTGTAAACAAACCTTGGGCATTCACCTAATGTGGGTGCTATATCTTGATCAGCAGATATTATATGCCAGTTATTCATCAGGATCTTCTTGACTTTACCTGAATATATGCCAAATTCCAAAATGCAAGATTTACCAAAAATGCAAGTTTCAGACTTCATATCATGCAATATATCCACAGTAGAAACAGTAGCTGACCTATATTTTTCACCCAACAAAGGCTTGTACTGGTTACCCCATTTCCTCACAACATAATTACTTACATTTTCCATGACTTTATGCTTCGACTATACCAGGTTTAAATGACACTGTATCTGTCAAACCACTAGTGGCCTTAAAATGAACTATTTATAGGGTACATTGTCATATGTTTTTCAAACATGTTTTGATATGATCTAGATGTAAATGTCTTTGTTAACATTTTTTCAGTTTTTTAACTTGTTCATTTTAATAATATACATTATATGTAACTTTGATTTTAGAAATAATACGAACATTATTCAAGTTTTTAAGTTTTTATGAACAGAGAACAATTGTTATAGGATGTGTGTATAGCTTTAAAATTTCAAACTGAATTTTGGCACCAAAAAAGTTATTTAAACAACTGTGATGTTAGCTATGGTGTTCTGAGGAAGCTTGTTTTATTCAAGTGAAAGCGCTTAACCATTCTTTGTTTGTAGGTATTACAATAAACTTTTATTCACTTTTACCTGGTTTCATTGAAGGTGTTGTGGACTGTTATGAGCATTGAATAGAGGTGAATTTCCAAGACACAGAGACGGAATTTTGCACACAGTGCATTTGCTGTTTATTCTTTTCTAGTTGAACTTTTATTGTAATGGTCTACCTATATATATATATATATATATATATATATATATATATATATACATATATATATATACATATATATATACATATACATACATACACATACACACACACATATATATACACACATACATACATACACACATATATGCATACATACATAAAAAAAAAAAAAATGTTAAGCATTATATGCATCAGTTAACCATGCCACAAGGAGATTAAATCAGAAAGTATCCGTAACAATGAATATAACGTTACATTTGTATTGCCACTGGCATATTTCATCGCTAGTGTACCACATATGTCATATGTCAAATAGCAACTCATACTCCTTATGATATTACAGGATTTATCTGCAGCATTATAACTGTAAGGTTGGAAGATATGAGAAGCAAAGTAGGCTTTAAATATGCTATAACACAATTGTTTGGTACTTATTACTGTCAACTCTTCTACATACACAGGAAAAGATAACCTTATATGACCATCAACCATTTTCCTTCATTTTTCTCTTCATCCTTCTATTCTCCATTTTTAATAAATATTTGTTTCTATTGTGGCTTCTTTGAATTTAGTGAGGGTACTCCATATCATATTATAAATAATATACAACGTTCAAACAGAGAACATGCCCAATATAGAGACATATTCTCAACTCAAGTGGTCCACAACATATATTTACAACACTGCAGTCAGAAATATACTAATGAATATGCAATAACTAGCAGCTTTGCAGCATGTGTGTGTCTCTAACAAGTACATACCTATAGGATATTAAAAAGAATAGATAGCACGCTCTTGTTTCATAATTAACAAATGCACACAGCCTGGTATTTACTTTCATAGACAGAAATTAGACCTGTTACTTATATGCATATCAGGTACCAACAGCAATATGTTAGTAAATGCCTATGCTATTCAAATCATATTTTAATGCTGATTAATATGAGATGTAGCTGACAATGGCTTTAGCGTTTGTGATGTTATATAATATATATTCAGTATTATAAGTAAAAGTATGTTGCATGTCTATTTGCAATCTAAGGTTCAAGGCTGATCAATTTAGACATACAAGACAATCTCTTTAGCCTTGGTTATATAATGGGAGTTACTGTGTCTCTACACAACCATTCATTTTTAGTGAGGATGTTCAATATTAATATAACTTGCCTTTAATAAAAGCATACTTATAATTCAGCAGTTCTTTCCTATATATATATATATATATAACAATATCATAAGCAAGACTGAGATTTTTTTCTTGCTCATTACTGCTTAATGATTGTGCTACTTGAACAATTTAATATTTACAGAGTATCTTGATAATTAAACAGCAACTCTTTTTTACCCTTAAAATGCCTAATAACACATAGCTACATTCATGAACCTTAATTGACTTACTATCCTTAAGGTTGAGTACACTAGCTGCAGTGTGTTTACAAATATGTTATATAGTTCCAGTCAAGGACTTAAATATATTAAATTTTTATAAAATTAAGTTAAATTATAGTAATTTACGTGGGTGATCTTATCAGAAAAGATTATAGTAAAGTCTGTATGTGTTGACTATTCATACAGTTTCTTCCAAGTGATATACTTCCTTTTAAGCTTTGTGTGCTGTTTATGTGTACAATTCAAAATGAATAACAAATATTACAATATAATAAAACGTCATGTATGTGTTGATACCTTCTAAATTCATTAGGTACTTCAGTGTACTTTTAATATTTGTTAAAACTGTAAAAGCACTTTGCCATCTCGTAAATAGTGTGCTGGTTACTTTAAGTAGCTTAGGAGCTGACACCACACCCATACTGTCTTGTTTTAGTGCTGACATCACTCATGACTGTTTACTTTCATTTTGTGCTGTTAGAAGGTTTAACACACTGTAATGGATTCTAACTGAAGAACCTTCATTCAGGGGTGGTAAAATAAGAGTTCCCAGCTCGTGACCATGGCGGGAAGACAAAAACAAAGTAAGTGAAGTTTTTAGGGCATTTTTTAAACTGAACACCAGCTCATTAAACTTCTATTAGTTTTCTTAAAATTAAGGGCAGATATACAAGCCAAACAGTTGTTTGTTAGTCAAAAAGGCACTTTTAGCATCAAAGAATAGATAATTACTTTTCAAGGCACTTTTTGACAGTTATTACTATCAGTTTTTATATATTATGTGTATTAAATACATCAGTTTAGATATTTCATGCAGCTTAGTGTAAATAATATAAAAAGGAATCATGCTCATTTAAACACACCACATTAATATGTCAGTGTAAATACATCATATTCTATACTAGCAGTAAAAGGCAGGTAATTTATAAATGAACTATCTAAACATCATTTAGAGTTAGAAAAATCATGACTGTAAGTATTTACACTGTAATAGAGAAAGATATGTTACCTTGCTTTCTTTAGGGTTGTTTGCTTTAGTTATAAAATGTCCTGCTTATCTTGTATTTATATTGTTTCAAAGACTGACACATGTGTAAAGCATGAATGCTTTCAAAGAACTTTTGCCTTACAGAGCAAATAGAAGACAATAATGTTTGTGTTTTTCATATGTCTTTTATCGTTTCTTCTTCTTCTTGTCAGCAGTGCTCCATTCATTTTTTTCTAAGTGATGCTTAACCCCAAATTGGGAGAAATCCATTTCTTCCACATTATTCAAGGTTTTATTAGCTGAAAGATAAGAAACTGTTGCTTGCAGAGTGTCAAACGTTTTAGGACCTTCAGTAAAAAATATTTTTATTCTTGCAGGGAACAGCAAGTGGACTTTAAGTTGTCTTTTTTTCAATTCCTTTATCAGAGGGAGACATTATTTTCTTGCAGTTATAACTCCAGCAGAATAATCATTATCAAATCTGATTATGTTGTCTTTGTATTTAACTGGAGAAGTTGACCATGCTGTTTTTAAAATAAGTTCCTTGTCCTGTGATGAAAAAAACTTTACTATTATTGATCTTGGGTGATTTTTTGATTTGATAGTTGATGAAGCAGCTCTTAAGGATCTGTGGGCTCTTTCAATTCCATAAGAAAGAGCTTCAGGCAATTTTAAAACTTCTGGTAACCAGGTAGTAAGGAAAGTCACCATGTTATCTTCCTCTGTTTTCTCTGGTAGCCCATAGATGCGAAGGTTATTTCATCTGGACCTGTTCTCTAGATCCTCTATTTTATTTTGTAATGAAGCATTTTGTTGTGATAAAAAATGTAGCTGAAGATCTTGTTCTGAGAGTCTGCCCTCAGTATCATTTAAGGATCTCTCTATGTCAGCTATTTGAGACTTCTGTTGCGTCATTATTTCTTGTAGTTGCTGTATTTGTTTTGTAGATCTCTCCTCAAAAGTGTCCAGTTTGGTATTCATTTTGTCAAATTTCACTGACAAGTCTTGTATAGCATTTAATAAAGACTGTATCTCCTTTTTCATCATCTGGTCCTGTGTGGTATGCTTAGAAAAGCTCATTTTCAGTAGATTCAGATACCTTCCTTCTTGTTTTTGACAGGAAAAATAATGTTTAAAGCCAAATTTTTTGCACTGTAGACTTCTAGTGATATTAGTAGAAGTAATTCAACAAAATAGGTTTGTCTACAATATCTAGTTTTTAAAAATTCCTGTCAGAAATATCTTTTGAGTGCAGAGCTGAGAAAAGATGCTGCCAACCAGTCTACATCCTAGCCATGCCAGTATAAAGGATGTCTTGATGAAAATTAAAAAAAAAAAAATTTTAAATACACAATGCTTATGGAATCTTAACTAGCATTATGCTTTACAGCCACCCATATTATGTAAACCACAGTTCCTTTGAACTGTAATTATCACTGCATATCAATTTGTAAAATGTCTTTATTGTTGTATAATTATTTTTAATCTTTATAAAACAGTTTTTTATTGTCTACTTTTATTTGTATTTTCAGTTGTTATACTTTGTGGAGCTTTTCTCCCCAGGCCACCGCTGAAAATGGGTTACCGACCCAGTCAGACTTTCCTGGTCAACAAATGTCAAATAAAATAAAAATGTTGTATCAAATAAAATAAAAATATTCAGTAGAAAACAATTTTACTTCAGTTTTTAAATCTGCAGGTGAAAGTCATAGACAATTTGTTAATATTCAAGGAAGTTGCTGCACAAAGTAGCGCAGAGCTAATGAGATGTAGTCATCAGGAACAATAGTGCCTACATACTGAGCAAAGGGCTAAATAAGAATATAGAGGAACATTTGTAACATTGTATCACAGGAGCATTGTTATAACAGTGAACACGGATGATATGATGGGTGTCAGAACTAAGTGAGGCTAGCATGACCAAGTCAATGCATGCTCACAAGCAATACAGTGACATAAGGCTTCAGCTAGAAGCTGGGTGCCACAAAAAAGGCAGTCTAACTAAACATAGTGGCCAACAGAATGACCAAAGTGGGTGTGCATAGCATAGTGACAACCCTGTTTATGATATAAATGGGCAGGGAATGGGGTAGATAGGAAAGAAGGAAAGGATGGAACAATAAGCAGAGGGAATCACAGAAGGATAACCATAAGGAATGAGAAGTGAGGTAGAAGGAAGGGCAATTGTTCTGGGGAGGTAAGAGACACTTATGTACATTTTAAAGAAAAAGGTTAGGTAGGGAAAGTATAAGACAGAAGGAGAAGGGCATGTAGCAAACACAGAATGCAGACACAGACAGGAGCAAATACACAGACAAACACAAATGCAGACACAGACAGACAGACATACTGATGCAGATATATGCAAAAGGAAGGGAGGACAGTGGCTGGGCACATATATACAAATACGATGGTTGAAAAGTTGATGATGAGGAGGATTAGGCAAAGGGGAATGATACATAAGGAGGACACATCAGGAAGGGGAAGGGTAGATTCTTGGCACAGTTGGATGCCAGCCTGATCAAGAGAGCAATAAACCCAAATACCATTAACCTTGGTGACTGATGTAATGGGATGGCTGCTCCCGTAGAGGCCTGATGGGCATAGATTTCCAATGGCACAACTTCACCTCATGAGACAAGGCAGTTTAGAATGCCAAGGCAGGCATCCATTTGGAGGAGCACCTTGACAGTAACCAGCTTCTGTAACTGATGCTGGCAGGCCACTGAAGACTCCTCCAGTCTTCCTTTGGGACAGAAACTTTCACTCCTCTTTTCAGACAGGCAGACATTGAGAGCATCACTGACCACTTCATGCCACCTCCCAAAGGGGGAACAGCATTCTGCTGATGAGACCCAGACCTAGTAGACACTAATGATCCAGCACCAGCAGCTAGTTGAAACCAAGATGACTGAGGCCTCCACTTTTTCTTTCCCCTGGACCGGGTGGAAAGATGAAACAACAAGTTAAAATTATCACATACGTAAGTCATGAAATGTTTGATTTTCTGGTAAGTCTTTGGGGATTACAGTCATTCAAAAATGCCAGACATTAAAATATCATACTTATTTTTTCAGAAAATACACGTTGAAGTAAAACCTGTTGTTCCATTAACTAAGTACATAAAAATAATATTTAAAAATTGTCCCTGTTTTTGAGCCTTTGTTCCTACATTATTCTTGTCTTTGTTCATGATTCTTAAACAAAGACGTTGAGTATGAAAAGAACAATTGCAACACATATTCAGAAATGCTGCTACCTGGTTGGTATTACTCTGCATAAGTGAATCTGTAGGATTCAGATGTTATGGGACACAACCAATGGGATGTTCACACGCTTGAGCATCCATTAATGCAGGCTTATAATAATGTGTTGTGCAGCACCATGATTTACTTCAGTGCTATCACTAACTCTATCACTGTACTGCGCAACATAGCTGAGATACCTGTCAGCAGCTATGAATTTGGCCATCAGTTTTATCCTTGCTCTTTAAGGTATACAATGCTCTTCATAAGTCAGACCTGTTTTTAAAGCTGAATATTTTATTAAATACCTAAATTAAACCTATACAATGATTCACCGCCATTAACTTTATAGTATCTAGTATACAAAGACCATCTATTGTGAAATAAAGTCATCCTTTTTCTGACTCTTTGCTATGATTTTTAAAGGCCAGTGCTATGATTTTTATTGCTTAAAAATTGAGAGGTATGCTGAGATGTGTTCTATGAAATGTTCATGCATAGAAAGTTCCAGAAAATATATACAGCTCTACTATGCTAACTATTCTTAAACAGGTGCACACAGTAACTCATCTTTGTGTTTTCTTCATCATATTGTAGACGTTTAACAAAAATAAATGGTATACTTTTGCACCAAACATTTAGGAAGTTGTATGGAAACCATAAGATTTATACAGAAATAGTAGTATATACCCTGTTGTTCACCAAATCTGTATTCTGGTGAGATGCAGCTGCATGTAGATATGGCTAACTGTATTTTCATTCATGCAGCATTTCACAATCAATATAAACTTCACAAAATAAATTATCATTTGGTATTCAGTTCTCTTAACATTCTCAGTGTCCCAGTATTTTATTATGTCATATGTATGAGGCGTGCAACAGAATTCACACTTGTGAGTTATGACTGTTTTACCAGATATTCACTTTGTGCCAAATTGCCCCCTTTCACCCATTTTATACTGCTGTCCTTGCATGCTTGTTTTTATGAAGGATGAGTCTCAAAAAATGATAAATAAAAGCTATAACAAATGATGAAAGAAAAATGTAGCACTGCTATAACTTTCATTCAAAGCCTGTAAACATACTGAAAGTGCTGGATGGCCTCTTTTCTCGATTAACCCACTGCTCCCACTGTGCACTGAATTTTAGGTGGGACATGCCTCCTACTTTCTACCTACTGCCTTGCTTGCTGACTGATAGCACTTAGACCAAAGTTATTATATTTTTTTCAGGGAGAGAAAAATCCCAAAACATATGTCCTGGGTTAAAACATTCTTTCGCAATTCATTTTCTCAAGCAGGCAAGATCCATAAGGCACAAGTTACTTTTTCCTCTCAACTGTCCAGATTTTCGCAGAATATCTAGATTTTTACCTCATATTTTTGAACTGATCCGCCTAAAATTTATATTTTTCTAGGAAGTCATTGAAGGCTGAAGCTACTAAATGATAATAGATAATGACAGACATTTGAATTTCAGACTTCATATTCTTCAGAAAATGCATAATAATACAAAATCTGTTATTGTAGCAACTGTTTAAGTTTATAGGAGCAATATTTAAAATATGTCCCTATTTTTGGCGTTTGACCCCCCTTCCCTCATTATTTTTTTGGCTTTTTCCAGATTTCTTGATCTGGGAGGTTGAGAGGTATGTATGTAATTGACTTTCACATGGTCATATACTGTAGGACTGAAGACTGGGGAAATCCGAATCAGGACTACAAGATTAATGTTTTAGCTATTGTTAGCTTTAATTCATTGAGCTATTCTGCTAGGATAAAGATGTAACTTTGTTAGGGAAATGAACTCCAGACTCCCTCATGACTCATAGGATACTCAGTAACACTGAGATCTTATGAAAAAATAAAATCCTGCATCACACTCCAACTGTTCCTGTATTAAGGGACTGTTTACTAATACTGAAGAGTTTGTCCGTGCTGTTGTAGCAAACATTTTATTTAATTCACATACCAAGAAAATTATTTATCAGCCCTTCAGTGCTGGGCATTTTAATTTCCCTTGAGCATACAGTGCAACATGAAGCCCCTCTAAAGAAATTATAATTATTTGTGCAATGTTTCATCTCACATATTTGTTAGCTATTTATTTGTTTGCTTAATTTTTGATTGCCAGGAATGCTTTAAGTGAACAGATTATCCTGCACTGAAAAGTAGTCTACTTCAATGCTGAAACAAGTCAAGTAGAAACGGTAGACACCGCAGCAAGCAGATGTGTAATCATAATAGTAAAAAAATATGCATATGTAGTATGAGACAGTATGTTCAGAGTACTTTGATTGTAACATTTGATGAAATAGTATTAAAATCATTATGACAACATGGAGAAACAACAGTACCAGGAAGCTTCTAATAAGTAAATGGTAGCATCGTAATGATGGTACAGGTAAATATAACCAGTAGAAAAGACAGTACCTGATATGTGTGTATGTAAAGGTGCTGTCATGAACAGCAGTATAAATTGCATATTCTAGCATTTTTTGGAGTTTCATTGGCATTTTGCATGCATTTAACATCACAGTTCAATTCTTCATCTTCTTCAATTCATTTCATTTTCCTAACTTCATAACATGAATGTTATGTATATGGAAGCACGTCATTTACTGACTCCCTCTCTCCCCCAGTCTTTCTCCTTACATATTCTCTGACCACCATCTTTGCACTTCACACCATTTCTAGTCTATCTACTAAGAACTTATTACTTTATAATGACCTTTCCTGCCTTCTATCTCCGTCTTTAACCTCGGTCTTTCATTGTATTTCAGTGTATTTTCTCATCAAGCACAAGCTCAGTAAGTGCCTCATTCTTGATCTATCTGGTCCTTTCCCACTCTCTTACTGTACCTTAGTATCTCCTTCATTACTATCATAGCTTTTATGGGTAAGTTATGGCACCACGGAGTTCCAAATATAGCTCAGTAGTACCATGTGGGAGTGGTACCTTTCATCTGCGGAGACTCTTGAATGAATTACACCTGAACAGGCAGTGAGAACATGCTCCAACACGCACCAGCATTATACATGACCAGTCTCTAGATAAATGTGGATTATATGTAGTAGCTCTTTTTGGAAAAAAAAACTCAAAGAGAAAATTGACAATGCAATGTTATCTATAAACAATCACAGAGCCACAAGAGATTGCACGTACCCCATATGTAAGTACAGGTATGATAACTGTTTTCAGAAGTAATTTGTTTCTAAACAGGACCAGTCTAGTAGCTCCTTTGTTTCACTGGGATGTGTTCCAGGTATCCCAGGATAAGGTGAGGGCCATATAATCTATTTATTCCTGCCTGGGTAGTCCACTTGGTGCACTCTTTTCCTAATGGAGAGAGTCAGGTTGCAGGGAGCACGCCAACTTGCTCATCTTATGCACCATGCAACCTCTCCCCAGTGGAACAGCTCCTCTTCATAATATCAGCTCATGGAGCATAACTGCTTCCTGTTAGCCACAGCGAGCATGTCTCTGTATGCTAACATGGTTATATGCATTTACACAATGGCAGCCCATACTCACAGACTTGTGCTCCTTGGGTACAACACCTAGTGCTCCCATTAGATATCAGTCAAGTGCTGAGGCAGGGCCACCTCCCTCCCTGACTGCCAGAATGGGTAAGCAGGCAGCAGACACTCACTTCCATCCTTCCTAGGCAGGTCCATCAGACACCAGAGCTGCAAACTGAACTTGGGTCACTTGAGATGTATTCAGAGCAATGTCTTCCTATGTTACTTTGACTGGCTTGCCACAATTACAATTAAAATCTGAAGTTCCATGGGACCAGACAACATATCTTTTTGGTTTCCTATACAGGACCAGAGGAAATCTAATTAAACCCTTATCAATCATGTTAAACAAAATATTGACATGACAGACTGTAGTGGTACCAATTCACTGCAGAGAGGAAGTATATCAGACCCAAATAATGTTATACCCATTAGTCAGAATAGTATTCCATATAAAATTATTGAAGATTAATAATGAAGCTTGTCTAAAATGATACAGTAGACCAGCTCTTCTTACATGTATACAGCATGGGTTTGCTAATAGACGCTTACATTTTGAATTTTTTAGCATTTTTGAAAAGGTAACAACTGCACTTGATCAAGGGCCAACAGTGCATGACTATCCTAAGGCATGCAGTTCTGTGCCACATAAGGGAAAAATCCACAAATTAAAATTAGTAAAATGTCTATCCATATGTAGTTCAGTGGTTCAAACTCTGATTAAGCAACATGACACAAGTCAATGTGCATGTATTAGTTTATTTGTGTAGTTATTGACAATTGTTTGATGAGCCGATTGACTGAACCATGGATCCTTTTCAGTTAGGCCCCAAGCCAAATGGCAAAACCAGGCTATACAAATGCATAAAATATTCCAGAGTAAGATATTTATCACTATTCAACTTTAAATGAAACTCTAGATACAGGTCTCTGTACTAGGACCACTTCTTGTTGGACTATTCTTCTTAGATATAAAAGGGAGAAGTGAGCTCTGGATAACCAAATATGATGATGACTGTAAACTGGAAAACGTAATTACTTTGATAAAAGGTGCCAAAGTTCTCTAAGATGGGCTATAAAAAGACATACCTGGTGCATTAATAACAGCTTTACTTTTAACAACACTAAAGGTAGCATCAAAAAACTTGGTAAAAGAACATAAATTATAATTTCAAAATAAATGGTCAGATCATTAAAATGATTTACCATCAAATAGATGAAGTGCAGTTGTGCGACTGTTCAGAATACTGAACTGAAATGTCAAAAGCTGAAATAATTTTTCTCCCTAATGTTGAACATGGTAAAATTGGATTTTGACATTCACTGTTTCCAGGAGTTGTGTGCTAAAGCCTATTTGCCATCTGGGACGTAAAACAGAAATAGGTTTTTGGCATTGTAGATCGCTAAAGTTGTGTTTGAAATTACAAAACCTTGAAAATATAATTTCGAAGAATGCCGTTCACACAACTGCACTTCAACTACTTTAACATAAACCCATTAAAATGATACTATCATTAAAGATCTAGGGACAGTGCTAGACAACAATTTAATGTTTTATATGACACACAAATCCAATACAGCCAATAAATTAGCATCTTATAAATAAAAATATAGCTTTTAAAACAAGATAAAGATAAATATTTCTTAAATTTCTAAAAAAAATGACCAGATGAGCTGATGTCTTGGCAATGTCTTCAGGGCTGAATAAGATCAAGTATTTCACTACACAATGGAATGATAACCAATTCACATCATTAACCTTTACCCTGAGCAAAATAAATAATAGGCTGTGAAAATACTCATGTAGAACACAATGAAAATTTTTCTCTCTCTCTTTTTCTGTATATATATATATATATATATATATGGGTCTACTTTACATGATTAGCTTTTCACAAAGTCGAAATTCATATGGCCGAGACCATATGATCGACTTTTGAAAAGCCAAACATGTAAAGTAAACACAAAAACACAACCAACACTTACCTAAAAGCTGTTAGCAGGAGGGCTCCACCCCCCCATACCCCGAGTAACTAAAATATACCAAATCTGAGATCGCACTACAGTGCAGAAGAGGGAAATTTTCCCATTCTGCACTGTACAGAGATAGCTGTTCCCCATGGTCGGCTTTTCAAAAGTCGATCATATGGTCTCAGCCATATGAATTTCAGCTTTGTGAAAAGTTGATCATGTGAAGGGGACCCATATGTATATATATATATATATATATATATATATATATATATATATATATATGTATATATATATATATATATATATATATATATATATATATATATATATATATATATATATATATATATATTTATATATATATATATATATATATATATATATATATGTATATACAGTATAGTACTACCTAATATGGTTGACTGTATTCTGTACTTAGAGCTGAGATCTGTTTAGCGGACACAATTTGGGCAGCTAAACCTATGGTTGATAGGTGTGCAAGATCCCACAATTTCCATGGTTGGGGAATATGCCCATTTCCTGGTATTATGAGATTTCAGTGTTAGTATATATAATTAGCAGAGGGTGTGACAGGTGGGGGGGGGGGCTTGCCCCTGCCCCTTTAGTAAAAACATGTTTTTTGCTGTTTTGTTTTGTTTTGTTTGTATGGGCTGAGAAATTCTCATGGCTAATGCTTATTGATGTGTCAGTGTTTCAGTTGTTGTCATTAATGTCCTCGACATTTGGATGTGTCTACTTTATTTAGTAGACCTACATATAAATATATATACATGTATATTAACAAATTTAATCTGGTGTTTTTGTTTTCAAGTCAGAATTTACTAGTCTGTGAAGTGGTCATTGTTCTGTTTTTAAATCAATCAATCAATCAAGGTTTCCAGACAAAAAAATTAGAATGGGCCAACTTCAAAGACAGTGATCCATTACCTCTACTACCAAAGTGTAAATATCCTAGCCCAAAAAATTAGCCTATCCTATTCATAGGATCCTAGGAAGTTACTAGACTATTGGCTCTGAGGCCCTTATAAGCCTAGCCAAGAGTTTAGCCCATGTTTACATAAGTCAGCACCCAAAGCCCCTGTCCAGCAGGGACACAGGTGGAATCCCAGGGCTGTATTTTCTGTTTCCCATCCAGTTATCCAGGTTGTGCTTAAAAATGGATAATGAGGTACTCTGCTTGACATGGAGAGGGAGTCTATTCCACGGATGGAGGAGTCTCTGGGACACAAATCTGTCCCACCAACAAGTCCTATTGATGTCACAGACCAGGCTGAGGTCACACATGCAGGTTACTCGAGTGGAGCTTGACTTGCGGATATGCAACAGTTCCATTAAGGTGGGGGTCTGAGATTGCTTTGTATGCCAGACAGAGGTCACCTCTGAGGAGTCTGTATGAAACTGATTAGAGGGACAGGGCTTTTAGGCTATCTGTGTAGTGTAGATGTTTGAGGCCTCAGATTCTCCTGGTGAGGAACCTCTGTGGTCTTTTCATCTTCTGCATGTGCTTTGCGAGGTACATGTCGAAGGGGGCATTGTACTCAATAAGGGGCCTTATAAGGGAAGAATACAGGGATGTTATGACCTCCTTGTCCCTGGATGAGGTACCCTTACTTATGAGGTCTGCCATGTAGGAAGCTTTCCATACAATGGAAGCAACATGGTGGTCAAAAGTCAGGTTGCTATCAACCTAGGTGCCCATATCCCTCATGACTGATTGCATGCTTAGGACTTTGTTATTAAAGTGATAAAATGTGGGGATGTCACTCTCCCCAAAGGGGCTGATGATGCATTTTTTGGCATTCAACTTGAGGCCATGTTTTTGGCACCAGTCATTTGTTTGGGTAAAACCCTCTTGGAGGATGTCCACATCACTTGGGGAAATGATGACCACGCCAAGCTTGCAATCATCTGCAGACTTGGTCAGCCATAGCCCACTGGTTTTGCCCTTCACCTCAGGGAAGTATATCCCAAATAACAGAGGGCCCAAGACTGATCACTGGGGTACGCTGCTTGTTACGGGTGCACTGCTTGAGGTGGCATCCCTTGTTTTGATTAGGTGGGTTCTAGCAGTGAGCCAGTTTGCTACCCATCTGGTAACAAATGGACTGATGCTTAGTTGAGAGAGTTTATCTATTATGCCTGAGTGGGGAATAGTGTGTTGAAGGCTTTGGCCAGGTCAAAGTAGGCAGTGTGCACCGTGTTTCCCTTGCCCATGGCTTTGGTGACTGTCTCAAAGAAGTTGACCAGATTTAACAGACATGACCTTCCATTGACAAAGCCAAACTATGTGAGGTTGAGTGTTTGGAGGCTGCCAATGTCCCTGTTAATGAGGTCCATGATAACCCATTCCATGGCCTTTCAGATCAGGCTAGTTAGGCTGATGGGTCTATAATTTGCTGGATTGGTGTCTTTGTGTTAAGGGATGACAGTGGCCGTCCTCCATTCAGCTGGCACAAAGCCGGTACTCAGGCTTTGGTTGAATAGAGTGCCTAATGGTGCTGCAAGTTCAAGCCTGAGTTCATGTAGGTTGCAGCCTGGGATGTTATTGGGTCAGATGAAGGCTGTATTTTTTGCCTTTGAGAGAGCAGTGATGACCTGTTCCCTAGAGATAAGGCGAAGGGGGCAGGTACTGGGGATGTCCTGATTTACTAATGGGGGGGGGGGGCAGAGAGGTGAAGTTTTCACTGAATCAGTCAGCCAGTATTTTGTCTATAAATACAGCATTTGTGTATGTGATGTCCTTGACCACCAGTTCTGAACAGATCTGGTTGATTCCTTTGAGATGGCAGACATATGTGAAGAAGGCCTTGTGATTGTCTCTAGTAGATGTGGCCAATTTGGACTCCAGGTTGGCTTTTGAGGATTTCACTAGTGCTCTTATTTGCTTGTTCATGCTAAGGAGAGATTGCTTCCAATTGGGCACCTGCTCCTTCTTTGTCCTGGACAGCAATATTTTCCTATTGTTATATAGTTTATTTATTATAGCAAAAAAAAAATCCAGATGAACACCACGGCTTAAAACAGATTTATTTAGACAAGCATTTTCACGTAGAATAAGCCACGCTTTCTCAAGTCTTCAGTCAAATATTTTATTTATTGCAGATGTCCACCAGACAGGTTTACTCTTCCTTGTGGAGGATGATTTTGTCCTGTCAGGTATTCCTGATTCCATGCATCTATATAAATGCTAATATAGTATGTTGGTGTAGATTTGGACATTGTTGACAGTTTCTACAGAGGGGGAGGGGGCCATGAAGCTGTTTATACCATCCCTTGTGAGGTTGTAATCAGCTTTGGAGAAGTTTTTTGTTTGACCCTAGCTAGAGGGTGGTCAGGGGACATGGTGACTTCGAAAGCGACCACTTTATGGTTGGAACTTACCAGGGAGAATGATACTGTGGGGGTTCTGCAGTGGTTACCCATGTTGGTTAATACCAAGTCCAAGATATTAACACCTCTTGTGGGGGTATCGACTAGCTGTTTCAAGGCATTTGCATTGATAAAATTGAGGAATCTCTGTGTATTTGTGTTCTGGCATGAGCAGTTTATCCACTCTATGGTTAAGTAGTTAAAGTTGCCCAGGATCAGGGTAAAGGGCTGATCTTGATAGATTCGAAGAGGTCCAGATAGGTGGAGTGGACATCTTGA
Organism: Protopterus annectens; assembly: GCF_019279795.1. Taxonomy (NCBI): domain Eukaryota; kingdom Metazoa; phylum Chordata; order Ceratodontiformes; family Protopteridae; genus Protopterus; species Protopterus annectens. The sequence goes on from NC_056747.1 coordinate 1,025,118,423, forward strand.
GTCAAATTTAGGGGCCTGTAGCTAGCTATGATTTGAATAGGGGTCTTGTCAATGGTTAATTGCACCTGGAGTGTCTCCTGTGCATCATGCTGTTTGATCAGCCTGGAGGTGTGTGTGTCTTTAATATATATTGAAACTCCACCTCCTTTGGCTTTGCTGCCTGCAGTTTGAGGTCTGAATGTATGATAGGATGAGTAACCAGATAAGGCTGGGGTGCTCTCCTTAGCTTAACCAGATAAGGCTGGGGTGCTCTCCTTAGCTTTGAACCAGGTATCTGTAACTGTACAAATGTCAGCATCTTCCAGGGTTAAGAAAGCTTACAATGCATGCAGTTTCATGTTTAGACTCCTAGAGTTCAGTAGCATGACCTTTTACTGCCGTTTTGTTGAAATTTTTAGGTTTTAGTATCGACCTCATGACTCTTCCTAAAAAAGGCACTATGGGGGTGGCAAGGGCCTTTGCCAAAAGCATGAAGCTCAAGTGAGACAGATACAGTCCATCTCTAGCAAAGTATCGTGGTTTGTCGATCATATCTTCCCAGACTGTCATGTACTGGATCCCCCTGGAATGATACCAGAAACTAAGTCAATTGTTAAAGTCAATCATTTTCTGTTTGCATTGAAGCATCATTCTGGGTGATGGTAGAATGCTGCTTAAGGCTAGGGACATACCTGCCTGGGACACATATTCAGTGAGCTCAATCATGTCTGTCTTCATATAGTCCACGGAAGTATGTCTCAAGTCGTTCATGCCAACATGGACTATGACAGACTCATAACAGTACCTGTTTTGGAGAGACTTGAGTGCATGTGTGATATGGCAGAGTCTGGCACTGACAGACAAATAACTGTGATTTTCTCCTTATCCAGACTGGAGAGAGGCACATCTGTGTGTCTCATAATGAGGTCTCCTATGACTAATATGTTGGGTTTATAGTTAGGCCTTAGTGGTTGCAAGACACAGGTGTGTGGACTATGCATGGTATGTGGTGTGGAGGGTTGTGAAGTTCCCATATGTTTTTGCCTCTGAGGTCTCCTTTGGGTTTGTATTTGTTGAGAACCTCCGCATATGTGGGTGTGTCTTGTGTAGTTGTGGGTGGTGTTTGAGGTGTAGTGATTATGTTGACAACCTTCTCAGTGCCAGGTATAGGCTTGTGAGTGAGAGATTATAGACTCTAGGTTCTTAATGTAACTGCATCTCTCACAAATTGTGTCCTTAGGTGGTAGTATAGATGGTTGTCCATGTACATGAGGCAGTTGCTACACTGTGTCAGGATGCCCATATCATTAACACTTAAAAACTTTGAGCAAAATCAAGACATTTCAGTTTAGATGGCAAACCAGTCCATGTAGGAACTCTGTGTTCTTTGAATCAGTTCATTCTCTTATATGAAGAAGAGGTGATTGTAGGTTCCATTTGGACCTAAATATATTTAACTCAGTATGTACCCTCAGCTAGAGCTAAACTAGTAAACAGTTAATAATTCATACAGATATCAAAAACCAGCAGTAAATAAACTCTCAAGCTATGATAAGGCAGAAAATACAAGTAAACCATTCTTAACCTGGATTAAAAATTGAAAAATTTCAAACTAGATATCTTTTTAGTCCAGTTCCTTTGGAGTCTCTTCATCTAATTAACCAGATACATTGTTGCTGTTGCTGTTGTTGTTGTTGTTGTTGTCTAGTCATTTAGCTGAGTCCAACTCTTCATCACCTCACAGACTTTAGCATACCACATCTGTCTGTTCATAACTGCTTCTTTAAGATCTTGTAAATTCATATTCATTAATTTAGTAATACTATGTATACATCATGGCCTTGGACACCCTCTTCCCTTCTTCTTTTACCATCATTTTTCCCAGCCTAACACCAAAATTAAAGATGCATTGCTTTTATGGAGCAAGATCTTACTTATAGTTCAAGTTTCACTGCTGTAGGTTATTACTAATAAAATCATGTTTGACAATATGAACTTTTACTGACAATGTCTTTGTTCTTTCATATCTTAACCAAAGTTATCATGGCTTTCTTTTCAAGGAAAAAAAAAGTTATGTCTTACCATAACGTTCTGTCTGTGTTGTAGATCTTTGTTCATTCATTACAAATAGGACCTCGGTTTCGTCCTCAGAACCAACATGGCTGTTTCCAAGCTCGCACCAGCCAAAAACTCTCAGCTAAGACCTACCCATAATTCCCCTCTCCTAGTTACTCCAGAGTAAGCCCACCATTAGATAATAGATGTAGTAATAGAAAAAATAGTAGGAGGCTCTGTCTGAGCAAATACCCTATCCAGAAGTTCCTAAAGTCCACCAGCAGTCCAGGCAGGGGGGAGGTGGGTGGGGTGTAATGAATGAACAAAGATCTATAACATAGATCAAGCGTTATGGTAAAACATGACGTCTTTGTCTGATGTTGTAATTCTTTGTTCATTCATTACAAATAGGACCGAGTCCACAGCTACTTGTGTCCTGGGTGGCCCTAAGGAAGGATATTCCTGAGCACCATAGAACCAAAATATGCTCATCCCCTGGAGGCCAAATCCAATTTGTAATGAGATATAAAAGTATGAGGTCTTGCCCAAGTGGCTGCTGCGCAGATATCATCCATAGAGGCTCTGGAATGAAATGCTATAGAAGTAGCCATAGATCTGGTAGAATGAACCTCTATTCTGGAAGGTAAGGATAGCTTATTCTATTGGTAGATAAAGGTAATGATGTTTCTAAGCCAGGAGGATAAAGTCACTTTGGAAACAGGTTTAACCAATCTGGGTCCTGCAAAGGCCACAAACAATTGATCTGTTTTCCTGAAAGATTTAGTCCTGTCCAAATAACTACGAAGCTGCCAATGCACATCAAGAGTGTGCAAACGGTACTCTGCTCTGTTAGAATGCTGAGGGAAGTAAACCGGCAGGTCAATAGACTGGTTAATGGAAAAGCCAGAAATGACCTTGGACAAGAAAGAAGGGTCAGTATGAAGGGACACCCTATCCATGTGTAAGATCAAGTAAGGACTCTTTACACTTAAGGCCTGCAGCTCAGATACTCTTCTTGCTGAGGTAAGTGCTACTAGAAGTAAGGATTTCCATGACAAAAATTTCAAATCACATGAATCAAAGGGCTTGAAAGGAGAACCTGTGAGAGATTGAAGTACCAAAGCCAAGTCCCAGGGTTCTAAGGGAGGCTTGACCATAAGTTTAACATGTAATACCCCTTTCAAAAAGGTCTTGCATAGGCGGTGTGACATAATTGAAGAATTATCAAGACTGTTATGAAAACTTGCGATAGCTGCTAAATGTATCGCCAAAGCTGAGGCTCCTGCATGTAAAAGAGTAGTCAGGTATTGTAGGATCTTTTGAATAGGCACAGAGAAAGGGTCTAAGTTCTGATCTTTGCCTCAGATAGAGAACCTAATCCATTTACTAGAATAAACTTTCCTAATGGAAGGTTTGTGTGAAGCCAGAAGAATTTCACGAACAGATGATGAGATGTCAGGCAGCCTGGCAATCATTGGAAGTGGAGGAACCAAGCTGTGAGCTTGAGACTGTGCAGGTTTGCATGAATCAGTCCCTGAGGATGAGATAGGTCTTGGTAATGATCCAGGATCCACGGGCTATGAATCAGATGAGGCCATAGAAACAGGAACCAGACTTGACAGGGCCAGTAGGGGGCAATGAGGATCACTTTGCATCTCAACCTCTGAGCTTTCTGGAGAAACTTTGAAATGAGGGGAAATGGGGGAAAGGCATACAGAAGACCTGGTGGCCAATCGTGCATTAGAGCATCCCTTGGTGGTTCTCCCTGAGGGGGGATCAGGGCAAAGTAGCTTCTGCATTTGTAGTTTATGGGATAAGCAAACAGGTCACATCAAGGCTTGCCCCAGCTTTGGAAGATTTGATCTGCTGTTACTGGGTTGAGGGACCACTCATGAGGCATCAGGATGTTCCTGCTCATGTTGTCCACAATAAGTTTGGAACTTCCAGGAATGTGTGTTGCTATACATTAATGGTTGGAAGCTATTGCCCAGTGCCAAATCCTCATGGCTTCCAGACACAGGAGGTAAGACCTGGTTTCACCTTGCTTGTTGATATACCAGACAACCGACATGTTGTCTGACTGAATTGCAATGGTCCCAGAGGGTAGGGATGCATGGAACATTTGTAATGCTAAGAGAACTGCCCTCAGTTCCAGGACATTTATGTGCAAATTGGCTTCTATGGGGGACCAGGTGCCTTGGACAGTCTTTCCCTGTAAATGCCCCCTCAACCTAACAGGGAAGCATCCGTGGTCACCGTGGCCATGGGCTGGGGAAGACAGAACGGTCGACACCAAAGATTTGTTTGTGGCTTCATCCACTATAACATTTCTTCCTTGCAATGGTTTGTAAGACGTATCATGTGGTTGAGTGGGTGAGTTAGCAATGACCATTGTGCAGAAAGGAGCCACTGTAGGATTCTCATGTGCAGTCTCGCCAGTGGTACCAACGTAATGGCAGTTGCCATGAAGCCTAAGAGTTGCAGTCGAAGACCGCTCCAATGAATTTCAGTATCTTCGTTGGGGACATTTGAGATTTGTCCTTCTTGATTATAATCCACAAGTGGAGAGCGATACCTTGAGTGTAAGAGACATTGTGGATTAGGAGAATCCTGGTCAGAGCAGTAAGGAGCCAATTGTCTAGATAGGGAAACACCTGAAATCCTTGTAGTCTAAGATTAGCTACCACAACTGCCATACATTTGGTGAACACTCAAGGGGCTGTCGAGAGATTGAATGGCAGTGCCCTGAACTGGTAGTGATTGGCTCCCAGCTGGAAGTGGAGAAACCTCCGGGAACAGTGATCCATATTTATGTGGTAGTATGGGTCCTGGAGGTCTATAGAGCACATCCAGTTGTCCCTCCCTAGGAAGGGAAGAATAGACTGTATCGTGACCATCCGGAATTTTTGAGGTTTGATAAATTTGTTTAATAGGCTGAGATCCAGGATTGGTCTCCAGTCCCCTATATTTTTTGGCACTAAAAAGAATCTTGAGTAAAGCCTGGATCCTGTCTGGTCTGGTGGGACTGGTTAGATGACTCTTTCTCTTAGCAGCTTTTCTATTTCTAAGGCTGCTAATTCCCTCTGATCGGGTGGTACATCGAGGATTCGTATGACAGGTCAGGGAGTTAAATCAAATGGTATTTGGTAGCCTCTGGATATTATTCTCTGCACCCAAACATTGGTAGTAATAAGATGCCAGGCTGGTAGATGCAGAGAAAAACGACCCCCGACTGCTTCCAGAGGAAAGCAATCGGGCCGCTGCTCAGGAGCGCTGGCAGGGTCTGCCGGAGAAAGAATCTCTAGTGCCCTGGTTATGTGGACTGTCTCTACCCTGCAAGGGGCATCTTCCATATGAGTTGCCCCCTCTGCCCCTGGGGGATTGTTCACCACGAGTGTCACGAAAAGGTCCTTGGGATTTCTTGAACCACATTTTTCCTCCCTTCTGGTTCCTGGAGTAGGACCTCTGAGGGTTGGAAAAGTATATGCCCACAGCAGACAAGGTCTTTCCATATTTCTCACTACGTGCAAGTGTGTCTTGTACTTTGGGTCCAAAAAGTGCAGATTCTTCGACAGGTGCATTGACGAAGGAAGATTTAAAGGGGTCTGCGAAGTCACACAACCACATCCAAGCATTATGTCTCATGACAATGCCTGATGCGGCAGCTCGAGCTGCCCCCTTTGTGGAGTGAGATATCAAATGCATCGAGGAGTTTGAGATGGATTCAAGGGTAGCTAGCTGTGAGGCGACAGTATCACACACCTCATCAGGCAGTACTCCCACCAAAGAGGAAGACATTTCAAAAATTAGATCTCTTTGGAGGTGAGTAAAGTGTGCCAGATAGTTCAGCGACCGAATAGCAAAGGTTGCTGAAGCATAGGTCTGTTTTCCTAGTCTGTCCATGGTCCAGGACTCTCTGTTTGGAGGATGGACGGTGGAACTATCTTCTGCCAGTTCCCTCTTTGTGGCCGCTGCAACCATAGCATCAAATGTCAACTGCTTGGACCAGTGGGGCTGGTCTTCAGGTGTAGATAAAATTTCGTCTGTCCTCCGATGTACAGGTTTTACATTGTTCAGGGCCTTCAAGGCATGCTGCACAATGAGTTTAACAAGGTCATCTGCTGGTGTAGTCACCCAGGAAGTAGATGGTCGGGCATGGAAGGCCTGCATGAACACCGATTCCTCAGAAGAAGGGTTAGAGAACTTCCAGTCTCCCTGCTGCTTGAGGATTTCAAGAATGTATCTGAATAAGACGTCATATGGGAGAGACCGTGGGGACCCTTCCCTGTCATCACAATCAGTGTCTTTGGTGATATTTTCCTCCGCTAAATCAAGGTGCTTCCTTTTGCACCATTTCTTCCGAGGTGGCTCCATAGTGGGATCTTCTGAGGAGGACTCCAGAGAAGGGGTTCCCTTCAAAGATGGTTCTTGTGACTCCCGTGCCAGGGGTCCTGAAATAGAGGGCTGGGAGAGGTGCATGCTAAGGGAGGATTCTGATACTGATGTCATTGGTGTTAACTGTGAGTCCACTACCTGTACAGTAGGCCCACCTGAGGAGGGATGGGAGTCCAGAACAGTGTGGGACAACCTCAGAACCGGGGTCACACCTCACCCTAAGGAGCCTACCTCCAGTGAGGAGTTCTGAGAGAGCTAGAAGCCATCGGGGCCATGGACATAGATGGTACCAGCGAGAAAATAGGTGCCGGCTAGGTACCAAGGTATGGACGGTCCAAGCACTGCTCCAGGAGAGCATCAGTTCCACCAGAGCTGATGCAGCAAGGGTGGATGGTGCCGATAGAGGAAACACTGCTGTCGGTACCAAGACAGTATGCACCAGAGTGGACATCCGTACCAAGATCTCCAGGATCTGGGCAGAGGCCGGAAGAGAATAAACAGAGGAAGTAGAAGTAAAGGATTCCGAGCCTAGGGGGATGGAAGGTTTAGCTGGAATGGGCAATCCCCTAGCTGCCACAAGCTGGTCCACAACCTGCACTAGATCTAATTCAGAAAAACTCCTAGTGGATCTAAAAGAGACTGCTGAAGGAGAATCAGGTCTTTCTAGAAAGGGGCTAAACCTCTGCCCCAAAAAAGAGTCGTATGTTGGAGAATATCTTGTCCTTGGCAGGTATTCATGTTTTGGAGCTGATGGAGCTGAAGAAACTGTTGGCACCATGGCTAGGGATGTTGTCGAAGCAGGTACAGTCATCAGAGCTGATGTCAGATCCAAGGACGGCACTGAAGTCAGTGGTGCCGAGGTCAGAACCGAAATAGGGGTGAATATCATGGATGGCACGAAGGGAGAAGACACAGAGTCTGGTGCTCAGGAGGTCTGTGCCAAGGGCGCTGGTGAAGCACAGAACCAACTCGGTCCCGTAACTGATGGAGATGCAGGAACCAAGTGACTCCATTTTTCCTTATGTTTTTTGGTCTTTGGAGGGGGTGAGACCTCCGACTCAGATAGAGCCTCCGAAAAAGGTGCCTTGAGTAAACCTTTTAAGATGTTTATTTTTATGTTCTGCTAGTGTACAATTACTAAAACTAACACAAATGTCACAGTCAGCTCTAATATGATCCATGCCCAAACAGTAGATGCAACAAGCATGTGTATCTGAGTTAGGCATTTCTGTCCACAGTTGTCACATTGTTTAAAACCCAACTTAGCTTTGTCTGACATAATAAGGCAAGAAAGCAATCCTATAGAAAAATTAAAATAAGGGAGTGAATACCAAAGATGGTATTTAAAAAATGCCACAAGTGGTAAGGAAGGGTCTGTCAAAGGCAGAAGAGAGGGACAGTACCAAAAATGGTAAAATTTAAATTACCAAGGAAAAGGGTAGAGAAAATAACTAAGTTATAGGCGACAGTGAGAAAAGACTAACTTGACTAAAAATTAAAAAATTTTGAAGAGAAACTGTCTTAAAAATAATAATTTTCTACTTATCTTTGAGAGAGATATCTAGCACATCTGACTAGGAATGTGGAAAATGAGATCTGGAGTAACTAGGAGAGGGGCATTATAGGTAGGTCTTAGCTGAGAGGTTTTGGCTGGCGCAAGCTTGGAAACAGCCATGTCGCTTCTGAGGATGGAACCGAGATCCTATTGAATGAAAAAAGATTTACAACATCAGATCATGTATTTTACTTTTAGGGCTGCAGTCACCATCTGCATAGACCTTTGAGTCCAAGGAAATGAAATCTGTCACTGTCACCACTTCTTTTTCTAAACAATTGGTAGATGACATACGTGGAGATTTAGCAACATCATGTCCACCTTCACAGCCAGGCCAATGGTGGTTACCATGTGTACATTTCAAACCCCATGACTTAATAAGAATGTATGTGGACAGTCCAGTTTATGCAATGAGCAGTTCCTCATCATGTCTGTAGTAGGGACCAGCAGAAAGATTGTGTTAGGCTAACCTACAGCCAGAGTAAAGTACGGGCAGCTGTTGTAAACACTGACCATGAACTAGCATCTAGTGTAGCCCTCACAAAGCTATGCACACATAAATTGTAATGTGTTGAGTTAGTGTTGTGATTCAAGGCAAAATATATTCAAAAAATTGTCTTATGGACCAATGTAAAACTCTGCTTTACAAAGGGAGCTGGTGAGTATAGGACTGCTGAACACAATGGTGAAGGTGGGTATGACATACACAGATATTCACCTGAAATACCTGAACATTGGCAAAATGTGGAATTGACAGTCTACAAAGCAGGCCATTAACAACTGAGCTATGATAGCAGTAGCAACAAATGCTTTATTGTACTTCATATTTCACAACCGTGGCACAATGGCACTCAGCTCATTTGAGCGACCAATGGCAATATGCATAGTGTGTGACATAGACTGGACATCATTTTTATTATACAAAAAGAAGTGCCAAATCTCATTGGTTATTTACAGTCTTTAAGGATGCTTTCCATGACCCATCATGCAATGCATGACCACAAAAAGATGATCATTTTATAAGCCCTTTTTGGGGTAAGCATATGGCATTTGTATCTATTTTTTCACTAGATAAAAGCTGGAGATGGGAATATGGGATAGAGATGAAAAGGGGAAACAAACAGGGAGGGCAGAACAGAAGGCAAGCAAATAAGGAATGAGCAGGAATGAGCAGGAATGAGCAGGATGGAAGTAGGGTACAAGGAATAGTCTTTTTTTTGTGAAACAGGTGCCCATTCTTTTTTTAAGAGAAGGGGAATGTTAGGGGAGGAAATAAGAGGAAGGTAAGAGGAGTTGGGTAAGTTACAGGGAAAGGCAGACAAGACTAACAGGGTATGCAGTAACACAATGAGGGAAGGGGAACAATGTAGAAGGAGACATCTGATAAAGAGAGAGTGGTGAGGGAGGATTGTTAAATCAACAGGGGTGGGCATAGGCAAAAAAGAGAGGGGAACAGCGGGTTGGTGGATAGGATTGGTTAATTGCAGATGTAGTCTCTGCCAGATGAAACACACTAGGAGATTAAAAATATGTGAGATAACGGCCCAACGGATTAACGCACCAGGTACCTGGTAAATAGTGGGTAAATTCAGTGCAAGAGGCTAGGTACCTGTGCGTGAAGTGGCTTCTGTACAGATATTGTAAGATAAATCCAAGGTTAAGTTCAGTTTCAAATGTTCAATCAAAAGCAGAACTTGTTCGATGTAAATCCAAACTATTTATTGTGCACGAACTGACAGAACAAACTGACAGAACAAAAACAGAGATGAGCGCTTTCACTAAAGTTAGCTTCTTCAGATCATTACATTCTCATTTTGTGGTAATGCTTTATATAGTATTCTCATTAGTTGTTAATTAGGAAATTGGTATCAATTAAACAATTCCGTAGAAAAGGAGGGAGAGTATTACATTCAAACAATTATGAGTGAAGCGTCACTGCAGAATATCATTACAAACACCAAATATCAACTACAGATAGAATTTATATAACATATTATACTACATTAAAACATTAAAACATTAAAACATATTAAAAACTGTTATAAACATTAGAAGATGGAGGGTTTTACTATCCAAAAAAATCATTCAAAAAAGTCATTAGACCCTATATGTGGGATATTCATATGGAGCGTGGGTTCCTCTAGTGTTAATATATATTCTATTATACTGTATAAATGGGTTAACCTTGATTGATGTAGTAAAAAAAAAAAAAAAAAAAAAAAAAAAAAAAAATTTTTTGGATATGTGCTACTAAAGCCATAATATTATGCCCAAAGGATAATAATTTATAATATTTAATTTATTTCTTTGGTGGGATGTAAAGCATATTAAATAAAAAATGAATCATGATGAAATAAATGAAAATGTAAAAACTCCTTATATATAAATAAAAATAAATAGATATGTTAAATGAGAATATGAATGAGAAATGTATATATAAATATGATTATTAAAAGTGTATTATATGAAAATGGTTAAAGTTGATTAAAATATATATATACTTATGACCTATATGTGTGTATGTGAAATATGAAATGTAGATGTGTAGATATGTATATGATATGATATGGTATTAGTTGATGTTATGGATGTATGTATATATATATATATATGTAAGGAGTGTAAGCATATAAATATATAAGTAGATGGTTATGAATATTTAATGATTCTATGAATGTGTGAATAAATAAATAAATAAACGAATATAAATGGTATGGATAAATATGAAAAAGTGTGTGTGGATATATAAAAATATGTATTGGTAACTATGAAAAAGAGATATGATTGCATGGATATGTATATATGTATATGGATTATGTCAGGGTAGATGAGCTATCATATATAAAATGTAAGCATATGAAGGTATGAATCATTAAAATATGTATTTAAGATGTATATTATGTAGAATATATGTGAAAAATGTATGGGTATGTGATATCATATTAGAATGCCAGTAGGGAGCATTAAGGGAAAAGTGGGGTGGATGGTCGAAAAATAAATATGATGAATATAGTATAAATGGTATAAATGTAGATGCTCATATATAAATATGTGATGGAAATATAAAAATAGGTATGAGTATGAGCCATTGCTTTATTTGATATGTCTTCTTTGCTTTAGGTATGGTTTGATCGATGCCCTCTCATTCAAACCATGCCCTCTATCTGCTCTTAATAAAATTATCCAGCCACTCTCCCTATTCTCGGTATGACATCTTATATTTCCTCCCCTTGGGTTTGGTGTTATGACCTCTAGGACCCTAAATGTAAAGGTATGTTCTACACCTGCTTCCATGACATGTTTTGCTAAAGCATTATTGGTATTTAACTTTCTAATGTTGTAGCAGTGTTCCCTCATCCTATCCCGTAGGCATCTGTTGGTTTTGCCTACGTAGAAGGATGAGCAAACCGAGCACACTGCTAGATAAACGACATGGCATGTCATGCAGTTGGCATTTACATTAAAAGTAAATTCTTTGTTCAAATCAGGGTGTATGAAAATAGGGTCAACATTAATTAATGTGCAAAAATTGCAGTTACCACAGGGCATGGTAGAATTGACAGTATCAGAATCCTTTCTGTATGCATTATGACATAAAATCCTTTTCAGGTTCATTTTGTTCCTGTATAAAAATGTGGGTTTTTCACCTACTATATTCTTGATGTCATCGTCAATGGTTAAAATGTCCCAATATTTGTTTATAATGGATCTAATTTCATCATTGTCTCTAGTATAGAAAGTTGGGAACTTAACCTTGTTTGAGACATTATTAATAATCATATTATTTGTATTGGTTGGGCCAAAATAGGGTGCACCTCTAGTTTCCCTTAATTCGGGTGTTATTTCTAAATGTTCTTCGATTTCATTTGGTTTATAACCCCTTTCTAATAGTTGGCTTCTCAACTCATCCAAGTCCCTTTCTAGGCCTACTCCATTGGAGTTCATCCTGGACATTCTTAAAGCCTGGCCTTTCATAATATTTTTAAAAACATATGTGGGATGCATGCTGGTTCTGAATAGTAACATATTTCTGTGACAGTTCTTTCTAAAAACTCCAGTGTTGATCAAGCCACATGGTAATTTTTCAATAAATAAATCCAAAAATTCAATCCTAGTCATATTATATTGTGATGTAAATATAAGGCACTCTGTCAACTCATTGATTGTTAAAATAAAGTCATTCAAAGTATTCATATTGCCTTTCCATAAAATAAATAAATCATCCACAAAGCGCCTATAAAAAATCACATTGGATTTAAACAGAGAATTATGGAACAATGTTGTCTCTTCCCAATGGGCTAAAAACATGTTGGCGTAGCTGTTAAGCACATGGAGTGCCCATAGCTACGCCTTCACATTGCCTATAAACATTGTCATTAAACATAAAAACATTGTTCTCCAAAATTAATTCAAGGAAATGTGTTATAAGATCAATAAGAACTTCAGAGTAATCACTATGCTTCCTGAGGTAGCATGACACATAATTTAAGCCTAGATCATTCGGAATTATTGTAAATAATGATTGAACATCAAGTGTGACTAGTATTAATTCATCTATAACCATGCAATCCTTTAATTCATCATAGAGATCTGTTAAAAAATGTTTAGAGTCTCGTAACACATATGGGTTGTTGTTTAAAATACATCTCAAGTGTTTCTCAATAAAACCGAAATATGCTCAGTCACCCATCCTTTCCCAGAAACTATTGGTCGCATTGGTGGGTCAGTATAACTCTTGTGAATTTTAGGTAGACCCTGTATGATGGGAATGGTGGGTGAAGGTATATGTAAAAATTCATAGAGGTTTTTATCAATTAATCTACTTTTAAAAATATCAGTTAGGACATTGTGAACATAAATACACATGGTGCTGATAGAGTTCATGCACTCCTTCTTATAAAATTTATCATGCAACATTGTATTCATTTTGTATACATAATATTCTGTATCTAAAACCACTATTCCGGAACCTTTGTCCGCTGGTCTAATGGTAATACTGGTATCATTTTTTAGTTTGTTCAAGCTAACCCTCTCATTATAAGTTAAGTTATTGAATCTTTTCTTCTTGTTCTGAGCAGATCCACTATTAGTATAAAACTTATGGAGCTCTTCTTCTGTTAATTTAAAATAAGTTTCAACTAAAGGATGATTGTTTGGTATAAAATCACTTAAATTTTTAAAACTGAAATGTTTCTTTTCATTAGTCGGTGGGTCAGTCATTACAGAATTTGCTTCAGGTTTGAACAAGTATTTCAACATTAAATTACGCAAAACACTTTGAGATCCCTTACTGTATCTATCACACTACTATTAGTGTGTGGGATAAAATTTAGTCCCTTATTCAGAAGCTTGACTTCATCATTTGTTAAATCAATGCTAGATAGATTGAAAATTAAACCTTGTGGTTGTTGTTCCACATTTTCTTTATAGTTGTGTGATGAAGGGATTCCCCCGATAGTTTCCTTTTCTGCCTCCCCCTGCTCATTGATCTGGACCTCCTCTGGTCCTTGTCTTGGCGTATGGCTAAAGGGAAGGATAGATCAAAGTGTGAGCCTGTGATAATACCTTCATATAATACACTTTTAATAATCATATTTATATATACATTTCTCATTCATATTCTCATTTAACATATCTATTTATTTTTATTTATATATAAGGAGTTTTTACATTTTCATTTATTTCATCATGATTCATTTTTTATTTAATATGCTTTACATCCCACCTAAGAAATAAATTAAATATTATAAATTATTATCCTTTGGGCATAATATCATGGCTTTAGTAGCACATATCCAAAAATTTTTTTTTTTTTTTTTTTTTTTTTTTTTTTTACTACATCAATCAAGGTTAACCCATTTATACAGTATAATAGAATATATATTAACACTAGAGGAACCCACGCTCCATATGAATATCCCACATATAGGGTCTAATGACTTTTTTGAATGATTTTTTTGGATAGTAAAACCCTCCATCTTCTAATGTTTATAACAGTTTTTAATATGTTTTAATGTTTTAATGTAGTATAATATGTTATATAAATTCTATCTGTAGTTGATATTTGGTGTTTGTAATGATATTCTGCAGTGACGCTTCACTCATAATTGTTTGAATGTAATATTCTCCCTCCTTTTCTACGGAATTGTTTAATTGATACCAATTTCCTAATTAACAACTAATGAGAATACTATATAAAGCATTACCACAAAATGAGAATGTAATGATCTGAAGAAGCTAACTTTAGTGAAAGCGCTCATCTCTGTTTTTGTTCTGTCAGTTTGTTCTGTCAGTTTGTGCACAATAAATAGTTTGGATTTACATCGAACAAGTTCTGCTTTTGATTGAACATTTGAAACTGAACTTAACCTTGGATTTATCTTACAATATCTGTACAGAAGCCACTTCACGCACAGGTACCTAGCCTCTTGCACTGAATTTACCCACTATTTACCAGGTACCTGGTGCGTTAATCCGTTGGGCCGTTATCTCACATATTTTTAACTTTTACTTATAACAAACCTAACGGAGAGTGGGCTGTGTACTTTTGAAGAGACTAAAACTTGTTTGTTTATTTATAAAGATACGAGCCGGAATTAATTACAACAAATCCGCTGGCAATTCTATACTCATAACTTTAAATTCCCGAACATTCAAATAGAGAGTGAACAGTATTTTTCAACGTTCGTTACTACAGTCGGTGGGCTGTACACCGGTTGTGACTCTTTGTTAAACGAGCAACTTTAAAGTACCCAATACGACGTTAACTTCAGCTAAGTCGCTTTACGACGGTTGTTAAGAAGCAAAGTAATATGACGCAAATTGAGTTACCGTATAGGTTGAGAGGTGAACATCGAGGCGAGGACACCATCGAGAAAACACAAATGCCCGGAGATGAACATCAGGGCACGGAAAGCACACGGACAACTGGAGGTGAATACCGGAGTATGGAGATGCTAACATCACGTTTTCAGAAACATCTAAAAGGAACAACTACACCGACATGGTTTTTTGAGGAAGCTGATGGAACCAGTGAAAACGAAGGAGCAGCGGTGGACATGGATAGACTACATAAACTCCTTGGGGAAATTGAAAAAGATTTTTATAAACTCAAACGTTTGCAGGCTCAGAGAGTTCATTTTGAATTCTGCTTACAGAACAATATCATACCACGGGGACTAAGGGTATTTTCCATGCCCAGCCAAGGAAAAGAGTACCCTGAGTTGCTGGCATTGTGGCAACGGATAAACATTGAAACCAGCCGTAAGTATTTAAGACTATTGATTGACTTTTTTCTGCCAGAAGAAAGAATACTAACGGACAGTTTAAATGCTAAGCATTCTGAATTATTTAGTGAATTCCCTGACAGTATTGTTAGTGCTTTGTTTGATAACATTCTGGATTGTATATCAGCATATGAACATAAACTTTTCCAACAAAAAAAGACAAAAGTTTCTAGAGATTTCAGGGATTTTAGATCAGGGAATGTCTTCACCTGGCCTAGAAATGTATTTCACAATGACAATACTGTTAGAAATGATACTACAACAGGATATATGAATGGAAGAACAAGTACCAATATGGGCAGCTATAATGTACCTAAAGGAAACCAACATACAACCAATGGTAGGAATTTTACCCCAGAAGTTGACAAAACTGTGAGGAAAACACCACTTACCACTGATGAATTTTCATCAGATAAATCCATAACTTCACATACATTGGGGAATAATGTAACCCATAGGAAGATTGATGTGAACCCCCATATTGTCACTAGTAATGTTTCAGCTAACTTAGACAATAATATCACTATTGAGAATGATGCAATTACTGATTGTAATGACTCTTCAGACGTCATACACATAACGCATGAGGGTACTGTCAATAATAGTAATTTATACCCCAACATTAACATCAGTAATACTAAAGATAAACTTATAACTACTCCTGTTGTAAAACCTAAAACAAAAGATAAAGGTATTATCACAGGCTCACACTTTGATCTATCCTTCCCTTTAGCCATACGCCAAGACAAGGACCAGAGGAGGTCCAGATCAATGAGCAGGGGGAGGCAGAAAAGGAAACTATCGGGGGAATCCCTTCATCACACAACTATAAAGAAAATGTGGAACAACAACCACAAGGTTTAATTTTCAATCTATCTAGCATTGATTTAACAAATGATGAAGTCAAGCTTCTGAATAAGGGACTAAATTTTATCCCACACACTAATAGTAGTGTGATAGATACAGTAAGGGATCTCAAAGTGTTTTGCCGTAATTTAATGTTGAAATACTTGTTCAAACCTGAAGCAAATTCTGTAATGACTGACCCACCGACTAATGAAAAGAAACATTTCAGTTTTAAAAATTTAAGTGATTTTATACCAAACAATCATCCTTTAGTTGAAACTTATTTTAAATTAACAGAAGAAGAGCTCCATAAGTTTTATACTAATAGTGGATCTGCTCAGAACAAGAAGAAAAGATTCAATAACTTAACTTATAATGAGAGGGTTAGCTTGAACAAACTAAAAAATGATACCAGTATTACCATTAGACCAGCGGACAAAGGTTCCGGAATAGTGGTTTTAGATACAGAATATTATGTATACAAAATGAGTACAATGTTGCATGATAAATTTTATAAGAAGGAGTGCATGAACTCTATCAGCACCATGTGTATTTATGTTCACAATGTCCTAACTGATATTTTTAAAAGTAGATTAATTGATAAAAACCTCTATGGATTTTTACATATACCTTCACCCACCATTCCCATCATACAGGGTCTACCTAAAATTCACAAGAGTTATACTGACCCACCAATGCGACCAATAGTTTCTGGGAAAGGATGGGTGACTGAGCATATTTCGGTTTTTATTGAGAAACACTTGAGATGTATTTTAAACAACAACCCATATGTGTTACGAGACTCTAAACATTTTTTAACAGATCTCTATGATGAATTAAAGGATTGCATGGTTATAGATGAATTAATACTAGTCACACTTGATGTTCAATCATTATTTACAATAATTCCGAATGATCTAGGCTTAAATTATGTGTCATGCTACCTCAGGAAGCATAGTGATTACTCTGAAGTTCTTATTGATCTTATAACACATTTCCTTGAATTAATTTTGGAGAACAATGTTTTTATGTTTAATGACAATGTTTATAGGCAATGTGAAGGCGTAGCTATGGGCACTCCATGTGCGAACAGCTACGCCAACATGTTTTTAGCCCATTGGGAAGAGACAACATTGTTCCATAATTCTCTGTTTAAATCCAATGTGATTTTTTATAGGCGCTTTGTGGATGATTTATTTATTTTATGGAAAGGCAATATGAATACTTTGAATGACTTTATTTTAACAATCAATGAGTTAACAGAGTGCCTTAAATTTACATCACAATATAATATGACTAGGATTGAATTTTTGGATTTATTTATTGAAAAATTACCATGTGGCTTGATCAACACTGGAGTTTTTAGAAAGAACTGTCACAGAAATATGTTACTATTCAGAACCAGCATGCATCCCACATATGTTTTTAAAAATATTATGAAAGGCCAGGCTTTAAGAATGTCCAGGATGAACTCCAATGGAGTAGGCCTAGAAAGGGACTTGGATGAGTTGAGAAGCCAACTATTAGAAAGGGGTTATAAACCAAATGAAATCGAAGAACATTTAGAAATAACACCCGAATTAAGGGAAACTAGAGGTGCACCCTATTTTGGCCCAACCAATACAAATAATATGATTATTAATAATGTCTCAAACAAGGTTAAGTTCCCAACTTTCTATACTAGAGACAATGATGAAATTAGATCCATTATAAACAAATATTGGGACATTTTAACCATTGACGATGACATCAAGATATAGTAGGTGAAAAACCCACATTTTTATACAGGAACAAAATGAACCTGAAAAGGATTTTATGTCATAATGCATACAGAAAGGATTCTGATACTGTCAATTCTACCATGCCCTGTGGTAACTGCAATTTTTGCACATTAATTAATGTTGACCCTATTTTCATACACCCTGATTTGAACAAAGAATTTACTTTTAATGTAAATGCCAACTGCATGACATGCCATGTCGTTTATCTAGCAGTGTGCTCGGTTTGCTCATCCTTCTACGTAGGCAAAACCAACAGATGCCTACGGGATAGGATGAGGGAACACTGCTACAACATTAGAAAGTTAAATACCAATAATGCTTTAGCAAAACATGTCATGGAAGCAGGTGTAGAACATACCTTTACATTTAGGGTCCTAGAGGTCATAACACCAAACCCAAGGGGAGGAAATATAAGATGTCATACCGAGAATAGGGAGAGTGGCTGGATAATTTTATTAAGAGCAGATAGAGGGCATGGTTTGAATGAGAGGGCATCGATCAAACCATACCTAAAGCAAAGAAGACATATCAAATAAAGCAATGGCTCATACTCATACCTATTTTTATATTTCCATCACATATTTATATATGAGCATCTACATTTATACCATTTATACTATATTCATCATATTTATTTTTCGACCATCCACCCCACTTTTCCCTTAATGCTCCCTACTGGCATTCTAATATGATATCACATACCCATACATTTTTCACATATATTCTACATAATATACATCTTAAATACATATTTTAATGATTCATACCTTCATATGCTTACATTTTATATATGATAGCTCATCTACCCTGACATAATCCATATACATATATACATATCCATGCAATCATATCTCTTTTTCATAGTTACCAATACATATTTTTATATATCCACACACACTTTTTCATATTTATCCATACCATTTATATTCGTTTATTTATTTATTTATTCACACATTCATAGAATCATTAAATATTCATGACCATCTACTTATATATTTATATGCTTACACTCCTTACATATATATATATATACATACATCCATAACATCAACTAATACCATATCATATCATATACATATCTACACATCTACATTTCATATTTCACATACACACATATAGGTCATAAGTATATATATATTTTAATCAACTTTAACCATTTTCATATAATACACTTTTAATAATCATATTTATATATACATTTCTCATTCATATTCTCATTTAACATATCTATTTATTTTTATTTATATATAAGGAGTTTTTACATTTTCATTTATTTCATCATGATTCATTTTTTATTTAATATGCTTTACATCCCACCTAAGAAATAAATTAAATATTATAAATTATTATCCTTTGGGCATAATATCATGGCTTTAGTAGCACATATCCAAAAAATTTTTTTTTTTTTTTTTTACTACATCAATCAAGGTTAACCCATTTATACAGTATAATAGAATATATATTAACACTAGAAGAACCCACGCTCCATATGAATATCCCACATATAGGGTCTAATGACTTTTTTGAATGATTTTTTTGGATAGTAAAACCCTCCATCTTCTAATGTTTATAACAGTTTTTAATATGTTTTAATGTTTTAATGTTTTAATGTAGTATAATATGTTATATAAATTCTATCTGTAGTTGATATTTGGTGTTTGTAATGATATTCTGCAGTGACGCTTCACTCATAATTGTTTGAATGTAATATTCTCCCTCCTTTTCTACGGAATTGTTTAATTGATACCAATTTCCTAATTAACAACTAATGAGAATACTATATAAAGCATTACCACAAAATGAGAATGTAATGATCTGAAGAAGCTAACTTTAGTGAAAGCGCTCATCTCTGTTTTTGTTCTGTCAGTTTGTTCTGTCAGTTCGTGCACAATAAATAGTTTGGATTTACATCGAACAAGTTCTGCTTTTGATTGAACATTTGAAACTGAACTTAACCTTGGATTTATCTTACAATATCTGTACAGAAGCCACTTCACGCACAGGTACCTAGCCTCTTGCACTGAATTTACACACTAGGAGATTACTCGTCACCCTGAACAGTGTTACCATTAAGTCCTGGCTCAGAAGGTAAAGCTAGTGCTGGGCAGGGATGTGAATGAATGTAGACAACAATCCTGGAGAAAACAACCACCAGTGACTGGATAAAAAACCTGTCTATTAACAATGCTATGAGCTTTCAAGGTATGGAACCACTTCATCAGAACATATAAAATATTCAAAAAACAATTGGTTTAAATATCTAATCAAAACTCAACTTTGAACCATTGTACCAGCCTCCTCTGCAGGCCTGCCTGTTGCAGATGGTGCAGCTAGGGCAGTAGGTATGAAATATAAGTGCAGCAGGCTAAGACCTAGATGTGCTGGGTGCTTCAGGTGCTGGTGGTGGTGGTGGCATTGCTGATGTCACCTATGGGGAGCCAATAGGCCATGCTGTTGGGGCAGTTGCAGGTTGCTGTGCTGCTGCATTTTATAGTAAAACAAGAGAAGAAAAAATATGTATTTATTTATTTATTTATTTGACATTTGTTAACCAAGCTAGTCCAACTAAGCTAGTTCCCTTTTTCAGTGGAGGCTCGGGGAGAAAAGCTCCACAAGAGTTGGACAATATAAATATAAATACATACTGAAATACATGACAGCTATACATAACAAGAGAAGACGACTACTTGAAAAATTACAATATAAAACATATAAGAGAAATGAGGATAGAAACATAATAAATAGGTGGAAAGAAAAAAGTGAGTGTCCACAGAGTGTGAGAAATTAAAGAAGAAATTCAAGTAGGGTGGTTACAGTGACATATCCAGGTACTACACTGGTAATTTTTTAGAGCTTTCTAAAACTCTTGGACTTGAGGAATAAAGCTGAGGAAATGAAGGATATTATTCCAAGCAAGAGAAGGAATGTAGCTGTTAAGAGTTTGGCCAACAGATTTATTTGGTTTGTTTATCTGTAAGAAACATTTATTTGAACTTCTGAAGGACTGAGAGGGCTTATATAGGGTGAGAAGAGTGGATAAGTTAGGGCAGGCAGAGGGATTATTAAGTACAGAATGGATGGTGATCAGCTGAGTGGATAAGAGCTGATGAGGAAACTCTAACCAAGTGAGTGTAAGTAGAGCATGACAGTGGTGTGATTTAGGAGGTAGATTGGCTGCAAATCTTGCAATTTTATTGTAGGTGGTTTCCAATTTAGAAAGAAGAGAGGACTGTAAGTTAGTTAAGATTTGAGAGCTACAAAATAGGTTAGGGAGAAGGTAAGCTTGGGCAAGTGAGATTCTGGAGTCAGATGTGAAAAATCTTCTGTTCCTATATAAAAGGCCCAACTTTTGGGTGGATTTTTTTGATGCAATAATGTACGTGAAGCTCAAATTTAAGTTGATCATCTATAATTGTGCCAAGGAGTTTTATGTGAGAATCAGGTGTAAGAGTAGTATTGTTGAGAGAAGAGATAGCAAAGGAGGATTTAAGATGGGAGAGCGATGCAGGCAAGAAAAGAAGTAATTTAGTGTTTTTGGGGTTTAGTATAAGTTGGTTATCAGTAAGCCAAGTTTCAGTGAGATTGAATGAGGTTTGTGTCAGGCATAGCATATCTGAGGGGTTATCGGCAATTGAAAGTATAGTAGACTCATCAGCATATTGAATAAGAGATGATGTATGCAGTTGATTAGTGAAGATATTAAAAAGAAGGGGACCTAGAATAGAGCCTTGAGGGGCACGCGTTTTAATGGGGAGAAAAGGAGAAAGAACAGATGGCCATTTGACAGCTTTTTGTCTATCAGTGAGATAGTTGTTAATCCAAGAGATGTTTGCTGGGGAGAAATTAAGTTGCGAAAGTTTAGAGAGAAGGATAGAGTGGGAAACAGTGTCAAAGGTTTGGAGATATCTAGAAAGAGGCAGGACACAAGTTTGTCATTGTCTCTGTCAAGGGAGATGAGGTTAGTAAAGGAAATGAGTGCTGTCGTTGTGCTGTGATTTGGGCGGATGCCGTGCTGAGTAGGAGTGATCAGATTTTCTTGAGTTAGATAAGTCATGATTTGTTGGTGAACATAGTGCTCCAGAATTTTAGAGAGGGGTGAAAGAATAGCAATAGGGTGGTAGTTTGAGTGTTTCACAAAAGTACCACCTTTGTAAAAAGGTATAATATGATTTTTTTTCCACAAAGAAGGGCTGTTGGATTCACTAATAGATCGATTAATGATAATGGAGATAGGATAAGCTATAGAATTTGCAGTGGCCTTTAGAAAGAAAGGTAGCAAGTTGTCAGCAGATGGGGAACAAGGTTTGAGTTAAAGAAGAAGCTTTTTAATATGACTAGTTGAAATGGGTTTGAGAATGAAAGGGTAGTTATGAAGTATAGGGGTTGAAGAAGGGGAGGGAATGGAAGGGTTGGAAGTATTCAGAAGTTTGCTAATAGAATCAATGAAGTATGAATTGAAAAGTGATGCAGTTTGTTTAGGTGTGCTGTTAGGGCAGGGATTGGGAGTAATATGTTTGCCTGGGTGAAGGATTTGGTTAAATGTATTCCAGAATTTTTGGGGTTTCTAGATTTTGTAGTTTGGGGTGATTGACAGAAGTTTTTCTTATCCTTAATTATGTTCTTTTTGGTTAGATTCCAAAGTTCCTTGTGTTTTTTGAGGTGAGTGAGGGATTTAGAACATGACCAGAGTTTGCAAGCAGTGTATCTGTACTGTATAAGAGACCGAGTATAGTTAGTAACCCAGGGAGAATAACAACAATTGACTCTAATAGTTCTTGGAGAGGCAAGGGAGTTCAGAATATTTAGGAATATGGAATTAAATAGAAGAACTGCTTTGTCAAGAGGGATAAAAGAAACAAAGGACCAATCAATAGCAGAAAGGTAGTTATTAAAAGTGTCTTGGTTAAAGTTACTTAACTTATGACAAACTTTTAAAGTACAAGTTCTCAACAGGTGAGGAGTAGATCATAGTATGCAAGTAGGAGAGTGATCACTAATTGAATCTTGTAGTGCTTCAAGGTGGTGATAAAGATTAGGACTGAACACCAGAATCCAGTCAAGTAAGGAATGGGTGTTTGTGGGTTTGTTAAGAAAAGTAAGTGTAGAGATGAGCTGAGTGAAGCCATAAAGGTTAATGGTGGCAGAAGAGGAGTTAGTGGTGTAAAGAGTCAGTTTATGTTAACATCACCCAAAATTATAGTTTCATTAGGGATGTTGGCAGATATCCAGTGAAGAATTTGTTCTAACAGAGATGTTGTCTCCAGGGGGTATGCAGATGGATACTATAGTTAGGGTTTTATAATCATTAAGTTTGCAGTTAGCAAGAATGAGTTCAGCAGGGTAAAAAGAGGAAGTAGGGTTGGTTAGGATAATGTTATGGAATTAGCAAACATTATGGCAACACCTCCACCTTTTTTATGAGTTCTATCCTGACGCAAGATGCTGTAACCAGGGGCAATAATTTCTTTGTCTGAGTCTTGAGGTTTAAGCCAAGTTTCAGAGAGAGTAATAATATCAGGGTTATACTGGGATACCCAAGAGTGAAACAGAGTTATTTTATTTAGTAAACTGTGAATGTTGATAGAGTGAAAGGAAAGGTGTTTGTGACTAAATTTAGGTAATGGAAGGGAAGATTTTTTGAAGTTGTTAGTAGTAGCAGAGTTAAGGTATGGACCAGGGTTAGGATGGATATCACCAGAGAGAAGAAGGGTATTATGATGGAGAAGAAGAAAAACTGGAATAGGATAGAGTATGAGTTGATTAAGTTTATATTTATATTGTAGATAGAATGTAGGGGATAATTTTATTTTAGGAAGAGAAGAAGTGAATGTATAGAGTAGTGAAGAGGGTAGGGAAGAGGAGTAGTGTCTTTTCTTGTTATGAGTTAGGTAAGAGAGGGTAAGAATGTCCCCTATATTACTACTGCAGTGATGCTTGTCATGTGCAAGGCACAAGCACACATAGCATTACACACATATATCTACAGCTGGCAGTGTGTGCATCATGGATGGGTATGTCACATGTTAGTCCCTTGTTGGCACCACGTTGATACCATCTGTGAAGTATGCAATGGGAATATGGGGAAGTATGGGAGGTACACATGTGGATGTGGTCAGGATTGGTAGATGTAGAGGACAGTCTACAGGGGTGGTATGTGACACATGTGGTGGGTAAACACAGTGGATAGTGTGTGTGGTCTATGATGTGGATGCCCCATGGGCCCCAATATAGGCACAATGGGAACAAGCCTCCCAACCACTGATACTCACAACAGCTGTCCATGTCCTGAAGGTGCCTGGTGTGGAGGTTGAGCAGGAGGAGCATGTTGGCCCTGTGAATGTGTACTGGGTGCCTCAGACTGATGTAGCACATCCCTCATGTGTCTGTGGAGCCCGGTATGGAACAGACCCTAGACCTGAGCTCAGGGAACAGGAACATGTCTGTGTGTGCTCTGAGGGGGGGGAGCGGACAACATCCCCTGGGTGGTTCCACCTGATGGTATTGGTGGAAGAGTACATGAGGAGGCCCCAGGTTGGCACACATGTGATGTGGCCAGGTATCATGGTCAGATGGGTTTGGAGAGGTGGATCTGCTGGCCAATAGAACATATACATGTTATAGTGTCACTGTTATAGAACATATGTTGGTAGTAATAGTCTACACAATCCCGGTACATGTCCAACAGCATGCATAGATATCCCTAATAACACAGAATGTCAGATGTGCAGCAATCTCAGAGCAGCCATACCACTGGCATATATGGAACCATAGTAGCCCTGACAATGGCATGCATGTGAATAGTCTGTAACAGGCCAGCAATGATAGTGTCCACACAGGGGACATGGCTACAATCACATAGCAGAAGATGTGGTACAATACAATATCTGTTCAAATGGTAGGTAAGCTGTAGCCATATCTAATGAGTTGTGTGTACAATTTGTTGAAGCTGATGTGGTCAAGGGGTGACAGAGATGTGTATTACGAACTGTGGTAACCTTGCTGTATGAGTTGCTCAGACCTTTTTCCATCTTTATGTCTTTCAGCCAAGATGACACATGCATGGTTGCTCACCTATTCCCATGCGAAGAATGAAGTGTTGATAGCACACATGATCCAGCACTATCCACTGCTGTTTGGCAGGTACACACATGAGCAGCAGGAGCAGACCGCCCTGTAGAATGACCTAGTCCACAGGGTCAATGATGCTGGACTGCACAACCACAGTTATGAGCAGGTCCGGCATCATTGTACTGACCTGCTTTGCAATGCCCGTCGGCGTACTGCTGCAGTCCGGGGGGATCACCTCGCCACGGGGGGGGGCATGCCATTCATCACCCCCTGACACATGTGGAGGTCCTCCTGGCCAGCCTCATGGCATCTGCCTGTCTGGGCAGCCAACAGCCACTGGACTCCTTTGTGTAAACATCCACATTGGTACATATCTGACATGTGATAGATATATTGTGTTGCTGCATTGTAGTAATAAACAGATGTCCAGATGTGGTAATATCGTGGGAAAGTACCATTAATGTATGGTAATACTGCCCCCACCCTGTAGCACTGCCACAGGTATGGCCACTGACATTGCATCTCTCACCCTCTTATGTAGGTCCTGCTGGGATAACAACAAGGCAGCAGCCCGTACCTGGTGAGTATGTTTTATGTAGATGCTTGCCAACACACCAGGCATATAATGGTGATGGTATATTCCATGCACACATCTAACACACCTACCCTGAATGCATGCTGTACATGTGCATGTATTGTTGCTGTGAAATGCACGGTCTCACAGGGGTATTGAAAGGGACAATGATGTGCATGGCCCCTATATGTGTGGGCTACTATGTTGTAGCCATAATATCTTGCACTGGTGTGTCATGTGTATGTAATGCTTAGTACATCCCAGATATGCTGCTCCTTCAGCCTATCATGTAACAACTGTAATATTTGGATACACTCCCTGCTGTTGACTAGTACTTCCCCATGCATCTGCAGAGCTGCATACATGGTTGTAGGTGATCTCTCTGCTGAACTGTCGGGTGCCATCCCTGCTTATACTGAGCACACAGATAGATGGCATGATGAGATGATGGCCCTCACCAGCCATGGTGTGTCCATGCTTCAACATGTGTTGGGGTTGCAGCAATGCCTGTGTGGACATGGGCCAGCAACACCAACAGCTGGCAGTCAACGTGGATGTGCTAAGACACCAAGGGGCTCCCATTGTGGCAGTATCAGCCTCAGCAGTGTGGGGGGTGTGCACCACACCAAAGCAGGCCACATGCACGTGGTCCTGGCCAGTCTCAGGAAGGGACCTGGTACCAGCAGATAAATGTTATCAGCAGGTGAGAGTAGCACATCAAGGCCTGCACCTGGACGTGCCCGCGGAACCCCTGGCAGGCACAGTCCATGTGTCCATGGCTGGAGGCAGTGAACTGCACACCCTGCCAGACATGGTCTGCAGCTGTCCATAAACACCTGTGTAAGGCAGCCACATGGCAGTACTGTGTGCGTGCATAGCCACACACTATGAAAACACACCTAGGACAATCCCATACCCACACACACCACATCACCTCACCCAGCTCTCCACAGTACACCCCTCACCCACACATATAGTGTCAAATGTATGGCCCACCCGCTGCCTCTGGCAAACCAACACCATACCCTGTGCATATGATACCTGTGCCCCATCCCTGTCATTCATACCATTGGCGTAGGGACAGGCTGATATGGTTCTGATGCACACAGTGACTGTACAACAGTGTACCACAGTACTGCAGTTTAACATGTTGTAGGGAGTAGAGCGTGAGGCATACTTGACAGGTAGTGTAGCCATCCATCAATGATGCCTTCTAGCTGTTAGTAACACTGGAAGGTATGGTCTACAGCTGTCCATAAACACCTGTGTAAGGTAGCCACATGGCAGTACTGTGTGCGTGCATAGCCACACACTATGAAAACACACCTAGGACTACCCCATACCCACACACACCACATCACCTCACCCAGCTCTCCACAGTACACCCCTCACCCACACATATAGTGTCAAATGTATGGCCCACCCGCTGCCTCTGGCAAACCAACACCATACCCTGTGCATATGATACCTGTGCCCCATCCCTGTCATCCATACCATCAGTGCAGGGACAGGCTGATATGGTTCTGATGCACATGGTGACTGTACAACAGTGTACCACAGTACTCCAGTGTAACATGTTGTAGGGAGTAGAGTGTGAGGCATACTTGACAGGTAGTGTAGCCATCCATCAATGATGCCTTCTAGCTGTTAGTAACACTGGTTAGTTGTGGTCTCTATAATGTTATCCATTTGGGTTGTAGGTGTACATGTCAGCACTAGGATGCCCTGTGCATATGATGATACCTGTGCCCTATCCCTGTCATCCATACCATTGGTGCAGGGACAGGCTGATATGGTTCTGATGCACATGGTGACTGTACAACAGTGTACCACAGTACTGCAGTGTAACATGTTGTAGGGAGTAGAGTGTGAGGCATACTTGACAGGTAGTGTAGCCATCCATCAATGATGCCTTCTAGCTGTTAGTAACACTGGTTAGTTGTGGTCTCTATAATGTTATCCATTTGGGTTGTAGGTGTACGTGTCAGCACTAGGATGCCCTGTGCATATGATGATACCTGTGCCCCATCCCTGTCATCCATACCATTGGTGCAGGGACAGGCTACTATGGTTCTGATGCACATGGTGACTGTACAACAGTGTACCACAGTGCTGCAGTGTAACATGTTTTAGGGAGTAGAGTGTGAGGCATATTTGGCAGGTAGTGCAGCCATCCAACAATGATGCCTTCTAGCTGTTAGTAACACTGGTTGGTTGTGGTCTCTATAATGTTATCCAGTTTTGTTGTAGGTGTACATGTGTCAGCACTAGGATGCCTTGTGCATATGATGATACCTGTGCCACATCCCTGTCATCCATACCATCAATGCAGGGACAGGCTAATATGGCTCTGATGCACACGGTGACTGTACCACAGTGTACCACAGTACTGCAGTGTGCCATGTTGTAGGGAGTAGAGAATAAGGCATATTTGGTGGGTAGTGTAGCCATCCAACAATGATGCATTGTATCTGTTAGTGTTAGTAACACTGGTTGATTGCAATCCATATAGTGTTATCCATTTGTGTTGTAGGTGTACATGTGTCAGTGCAAGGATGGTCTGCAGTCATATTCCACAATGGGGTATGTCACTGTGCTAAAACCATGGCTGTGACATATCTGGGGTACAGAAGAACACATTTCACAGGTTACTAAACTGGTTATTGCCTGTGCCACATAGACAGGTGGCCCGCTGAGGTATGTATACTCTGCAACCTGATATAGACCCATTCACATACACGCACACTGTTACTTGATAACACTGGGACTAGACCCCCTACCTAGCTATATGTCATGATACTGACATGTGTGGCTTACATTGCACACACTGCACAGCATTTAGGGTGAGGTGTGTCCCAGGTTACATGGTACATGCAGAACAACCCCCAACAAGTACAGTATGCTAATGGGGGATGTAATGGGTGCATTTAGACGATACATAGTGTGACATACCATCGTATACACATTTACAGACACATAACAGACAGACACACATCTGAGATACCAGGGCCTATCGCTTCTAACTAACTTGATTGTGTCTCCAATGTGTTACAGGTAGGCTGCACACATCACATGCATAACTGGCTTGGATTGTGATAACAGTTACCTGTATGATTGATGGTGACAGTGGTAACCATAACATAGTACATGTTTCATATACCTGGTGTGCGTTGGTGTAATAACAGTGTACACAGCACCCACATCCCCCACTGGATATTGTACACCCTGAAACCCATGATGACACTCTGCCATTCCCACCATCAGGCAATGGCCGTGACTGTGATACAACCCATAGTTTACCCCAACATTGATACTACAGGGTTCTGCATCTCATGCACATGCCACACTCATAGTAGAGCGTCAATCAAGTGTAGGTTGCCTGTACATATCCCAGCTGGATACCTGGTATCTGCACATATGTACAGGGACTGACAGTAATCAGCTTGGCAGGTAGCTAAACAGTAGCATGAGTGCATTGACAGACCATTAAGGGGTATATACTGTGACACAGTTCATACACCAGGGATACAACAGGGAGGCATTGTTGTCCAGCCATGCTCGCAGGTGTGCCTGTTGTCAGTACTACATTAAGCACTCTGGTCTTGCCTGGGTTAGCACTGTCAATAGTAGTACTGCCATGATACACTACATGCCAGTGTGACAGCATGTACCCTGGGCAACTACACCTGTTTGTAACACATTAACATGGATAACAGTGCTGTACAGGCCTCATATATGTCTGTGTCCCACACATGACACTCACACTACTTGCTACTGTAATGACAGCACATAGGTGCATGTATTGTACATGGCATTCCATGCACTTATTACAGGTTATAAGGCTGGGTTGTGTGTCCTGGTTACCAGGGCTAAGCTATACTTAGCATGTATCAGCATTGCTGCAATATAACAGCTAAGCTGATTTACGCACAGGTAAGTGCTGCCTACACTGTGTAAGTGCCCATGCATTTACCCATAGCTTAACACTGCTTAACTTCATGCAAACCCGCGCAAACTCACTCAAACCCACGTAAAGCTGCTCAAAACTGCCTTAACCACTCTGTATCCAACAGTCCTTGCACTGCCCAGCAGCAAAATGAACAGCCCTTGCAGGTCTTGAACCCAGGACCCTTTACACTTATGTCACAGCACTTAACCGCTATGCCATGACCACTGTGAAGACTGCTGTTGTTTTACCAATATAGCTGTCAATACACTTGAGTAGAATTGAACATTTGCCTGTAGTTCCTAAATTGTATAGTCCTTGTTATTAATATGACTGCTGCATCACATATGTTGTTTTATCATAATGTGCACATAGCAGATACATACGGCGAGATACATGCGGGAGTCTATACCCAACCATGACATTTACTCATGACAAGAATATGGCTGTATACATATAATAGTTCTATATATGTCTACATGTACATACACATGTATAGTGCTACTTATATATGGCCGTGTGTATACTAATTTGTATGTACATCTGTATATATATATATATATATATATATATATATATATAGACACACACATATATGTATGTATACATATGTGTATATATATATATATATATATATATATATATATATATATATATATATATATATATATATATATATATATATATATATATATGTGTGTGTGTGTGTGTGTGTATGTGTGTGTGTGTGTGTAAATAGCTATATATGTATGCACATCCTATGTGTACAGATATGCCTATTTATGTTTGGTATATATGTAGATATCTATAACTATATGTGCATGCATATCTAGTCTGATATAACTACTACTGTCAATATATATGTAGATATCTATACATTTATGTGCATATGTATCACTATCTGTATATGTGTAGACATATGGGCTAGGCTTATAAATGCCCCTGGGCAGATAGCCTAGTATGAACCTATGAACCTATATATTGCTCTGTATATGTATATATCTGGGTGTGTATATGTATATCTATGTACATATACATACCCATCTATATATGTCGATATGTATATATGTAATCATCTATATAGATATCTGGATAATTATATGTACATATATTTTCACCATATGTCCTGAACATGGAGTGTAGCCCTACCTCAGCCCCTATAGTCCCAACTTTGCAGTGCAAGGGGATGTCAGGTTTGTATAGCAGGTATATTAGTAGACTATTGCTACTGTAATAAGGATTGTCTTCACAGACATGATGTGTATGGGAGGTCACATCTGCTTTTCACATGTGTGCCATTGGCTACTGACAGACATCCTAAGGACATCATAGTACAGTACTGCTGCTAGCACGTAATGCTCCTGTGGACTACAGCAGAGATATTGGCCAATATATGTGGACATTCTGACACACGCTTTACAGTCCAGAGGTATACACAAAACTCCTTAGTGCAAAACATGTGGACCAAGCCTGACAATATGGATAACAGCCATGTAAATGGGTATAACACATAACGACTGATATACATTTGCCCCCATAGGTACAGAGGTGCCATGGCCACATACATATTGGCATGCATCTATACAGCATCCCACTGCTCTGTCTGACATACATGACTCTTAAGAGAGGCCCAGCAGCAGTACATCTGGCAAGTATCTAGACATGACATCTCATTGGGTAAGTACGCTAAGCTGCTAGGCATGTAACAAAGCTCTGTACAGGCTACAGGCCGACTGGCTCAACACTGACCTACATCTCCTATGGGGGAATGGACATGTACCTGCATATATAACAGGCTCTACAGGCATGTCACAGCACAGGGTAAGATACACCTGTGTGAAAGTGCATAACCACAACCAATGTGAACACAGCCACATATGGTAAGCTAGCATAATATTACAGAATATGGACTATCTGTTCAACATCATCCTCATATGTGCCAGTCACACACTAACCCTACATGTACACCAGCTGCTACACAGTGTGGTCTGATGCCTGTCTGTGGTATGGGACATGTGTGTGTATGGCCCTACAAACATGTAAGCCAATACGGTAACATACGGTGGAGCAGCATGTAATATCAGATAGGATGGGACCAAGAACAATGACATCTACCACAGTCTGTACACAAGCTAAAGTACATATTAACAATACACACACACTGTCAACATTCACCATAAGTACACAGACCTCAGTACTGTACAAACAACCACAGAATGTCCAGGTTATGTCATCAAATATAACATCTTCTGTACATAACATGTGTAGCAGTCTGATATCTCACTGGCTTGTTATCAGATATGATGACACTAATTATGGTGTACAGCACACATGTACCTCTTAATGCATGACTTATGTACAAAGGTTGATAGAGTTGTGGCTGGAAGCACATACGCAGGGCCAATATTGACATGTTGCTGTGATAACCTCATACATTTACTGTTGTAACAGGGTTTGTTGCAACATATGTCCTATGAGGGATATGAAGTCAGCAACTGCCATGGCTTTTACCATCTACAGACTGCAATCCTCCCTCTACCTTTTGCAATTCACAGTTAGATGTTCTGTGGGTAACACATGAAACCTAAGGCACCACACACACTGACCAGTCTGCAGATGAACCTACAGATGGGGATTCCTCATAAACATAGAACTGACATGGCAGGTATTAAAACATGTAGGACAGCCATATCCACACACACCCTGTTAAACCAACATTACTCCAAATGCAGCATAGCAGCACTTACAGTCTGTAGTCAAGTCAGGCACAACCCCTCCTGTGTGTTGCCCTGTTTCCACAGTGTTTGTTGTTAGAGGTAAATCCTCAATCCATCTGAGATGCTGTTTGCCAAACAACAGATTGAGTTCCTGTTCACAGTGAATGAGAAGGCCCAACACCAACATGATGTTCCTAGATACTAGAGTGTGTTTCCATGCAATTGGCTATGGGAATGTTACTACAGCTGTTCCACATGCAATCAGCTAGGAGAGGGCTGATTTTGTGCAGAGGCCATCAGCTGATCATGAGCATCACTTAAAATACACATGCTGCTGCCTAAGAAAAGCAGGTGTAGGTCTTCACATCTACTAGAGAGGGAGTGAGAGAGGCAGACAGAGGCAAAGACAAGTCAGGGAGAAGTTGGAGAGTAAAACTTAAGCATGTTTGTGTCACACACCTACCAGCACAGGCTATCAAACCCCTGATGACTATGTAGTGCTATCACATTTATATGCAGTTATTGGATGCATCACATAGGTTACATGTTGTGGAGCCCTCAGAACGTATATGTGATGGTGAGTGACATCTGCAACAGGGATATGTTAACTATACGGTAGATGTAGTACACGTGCCTGTCCGCATGAACAGGTGCCAGCATCAACACAGCCACATTCTCACAGGGATGTACACATGTTGACACACTTGGCAGAGCCAGGGATGCAACTCATCACTAGTGAGATTGCCACAACACATTACTGTGCAAGCATCACATGCACCACAGAGGTCATATGGAGGTTATATGGGCAAAGGGTATGAGGAGGTGTCTGACATTAGACAGCATGCTTCAGTATGCCAATGGGGGTTGTAGTGAGTGTGAATGTGAACATACACATCATACAACACACACACACACACACACACACACACACACACACACACACACACACACACACACACACACACACTCACACACATATACAAACACACACTGCCAGTACTGACGTGCATGGGTGCATTGATTCACGGGTGTGTACTGGTCAACTGTGCCAGACAGTTATACAAGGCTAGGTGATGGATATACCTTGGCATCAGGTCACATGACAACGGTCTGCATTGTGGCTCAGCGGTGTAGTTTCCAGATTTGCCCACACAGGTGGGTATTGCATTCACCATCCAGTCACCTGGGTGACTATTGCGTGAGGCCAATGCTGTGCATTGCTTGCCATGTACATGTTCCTTAGTCCATGACATGGATGGTGTCTGTGATGTGCACACCTCCCACATGCATGTACAGTGACATGTGGAACTGTACCTGGGGTATCTGACCCATCTTGTGCACATAGATTATCATCAGATGTGCCAGTCCTGGCCACATGTAATGGGAACTGGTAATGGACAGCAGGTTTACCCTGCACCTACATTGAAAGCATGCTAATGCCATTCCCTGATGTCAGTGGCATCGGTCCATACAGGGCATGTTTTCAGGCATGGTATTTCCTTTGTGGGTCACATTTGATGGCATCACAGGTGTTGCAGGTGTCCAGTTTGGAACATGGGGAAGGTGCGCCGCCTGCATGTACGTGCCTATTGGACAGATGGACAGGGTGCCATGCCCTTTGTAGGCCACTGCAATCACTCCATAGTTACTATCAGTGGGCAATATGCAGTGTACCACCAACATAGTGGCTGTTGCCTAGGCAAGTGTGTGTGTGTATGAGACATGGGTTGAGAGTGTTCTCTGGCTAATACTAGGGTTGCTAACTTTGTTTGCCTGGCCTTGATGTAACATGTATGGATATGGATTTGCACCCCAGCCTCTTTGCTATTTCACTTCTGTTATCCCTGTATGGTGGATATTGTGATATATATACTAGGGCCACCATATAAGAAATTTGCAAAACCCACTCCACATTGGGCCCACTTGTTACACACTCACAGCCAACTCTGCACGGGATACGAGTTACAAACACACACACACACACACACACACACACACACACACACACACACACACACACACACACACGCACAAACACACCTGTCATGTCTGGGATTAGAACTCCTACCTAACTAGTTTATTACACTACAGCAGTATGCAATTATAGTAAGCACAACTGAGATTGCTGGAGTACCCCTTCCCCAAAGGTGTATATCACATTGGATGACATCAGCAGGATTGCTAAAGTAGGACATTCTAATTGTAGTGAGTGTGGCTAAGCTAAAATGCATTGCTCCCAACACAGACATTGAAACACACCCAAAACATCCACAACCAACATGCATGGTTATAGAACCCCTAACAGATGTTTATATTACACTACAGCATGAAGCTGTTATAGGATGCACCACAGGAATTACTGGAGAACACCTTCCCCTAAGGTGTATTTCACATTGGAGGACATCAGCAGGATTGCCAAAGTAGGGCATTCGAATTGTAGTGAGTGTGGCTAGGCTAAAATGCATGGCACCCTACACAGAGATTGAAACACACACAAAACATCCACAACCAACATGTGTTGGTATAGAACCCCTAATAGAGGTCTATATCACACTACAGCTTGAAGCTGTTATAAGATGCACCACAGAGATTACTGGAGAACTCCTTTCCCAAAGCTGTATTTCACATTGGATAACATCAGCAGGACTGCCCAAGTAGGGCATTTGAAATGTACTGAGTGTGACTAGCCAAGAATGCATTGCTTCATGCACAGACATTGAAACAAACACATAACATCCAGAACTGCCATGGGTGGGAATAAAACCCTACCAGAGTGCTATATCACACTACAGCAACACGCAGTTATGGCACGCACTACGGAGATTACTGGGCTACATTCTTCCCAGAGGTGTATTTCTAGGTGGATGACATCAGCAGCCTTACCAAAGTAGAGCATTTGAATTGTATGTAGTGTGACTACCCTAAAAAACATTGCTCCCTACACAGACAGACACACACACTTGCCAAGTCTGAGAGTAGAACTCCTACCTACCTAATTTACCACACTATAGCAGCATGCAGTCATGGCATGTGCTATGGAGATTACTGAGCTACAACCTTCCCAGAAATGTATTTTTAGGTGGATGACATCAGCAGCCTTACCAAAGTAGAGCATTTCAGTTGTAGGGAGTGTGACTACCCTAAAAAGCATTGCTGTCTATGCACACACACACACACACACACACACACACACACACACACACACACACACACACAATTGCCAGGTCTGGGATTACAACTCCTACTTAACTATTTTATCACACTACAGCAGTACACAGTTATGGCATGCGCTACGGAGATTACTGGGCTACAACCTTCCCAGAGATATATTTCTAGGTGGATGACATCAGCAGCCTTACCAAAGTAGAGCATTTCAATTGTAGGGAGTGTGACTACCCTAAAAAGCATCACTCTCTACACAGACAGACACACACACAATTGCCAAGTCTGGGATTAGAACTCCTACCTAGCTATTTTATCATACTACAGCAGTACACAATTATGGCACGTGCTATGGAGATTACTGGGCAGCAGCCTTTTCAGAGATGTATTTCTAGGTGGATGACATTTCAGTTGTAGTGAGTGTGACTACCCTAAAAAACACTGCTCCCTACACAGGCAGACACACACACACACACACACACACACACACACACACACACACACACACACACACACACACACACACACACACACACATACACACAGACACACACACACACACACACACACTTGCCATGTCTGTGATTGGAACTCCTACCTAACTAGTTTATCACACTACAGCAGTATGCAGTTATGGGGCATGCCATGGAGATTACTGGGCTACAACTCTCCCAAAGGTGTATTTCACAGTGGATGATCTCAGCTGGCTTGTCATAGTAGGGTTATGGGTAGGGCAGTGAGTGTGCATGGGCCATAACTCATTCATCTAGAGGTTGACACGCCACATGTGGGCACACACAGGGTCATATTTTACAGGTGCATGTATACAGCTGCTAGATGACTACTTCCTTGTACAGTCATGTTGCACAGCTAGCACGTGCAACACATAGTCTGTAATGCTGACAGATACTGATGGCTAGTATCTGCAGTGCGTGACATCTGAACCTCATGTGGTTGGGGCCCTTTGGTTGTGTGCTGGGTGGGACAGGCCTGGATGACTCCTTGTCACAGTCACCCTCTTCCATACATCTATGTACATCTACCTTTGGCTTATTATAGTGTGTTGTCCTTACATATATGTCTGCATTCCTATCCACTGTGTGTGCAAGGTATGAGTGGTGCATACTGAGGAGTGTCTGCACTAACATCTGTGACTGCCAGATATCTCTGGTCCCTGGTGTTTGCAGACATGGCCTTCATGTGTTTAAGTGTGTGAGCATGCCCAGTATGCCCATCTGTATTTAATGTGTGGATCGAATCCAGGTAGTTTGTACTGCAGTGCTGACCTTTGTGTTGTACACCTGCAGGTAGCATGCTGTTTCTGCAGGTTATCCGTCGATCATTTGGCATTGACTGTTACTACATTTCTGCATAGGATGGGGGGCACACCTGACTAATTCTACATTTCTACACAGGATTGGGGGGGCACACCTGACTGTTACTAAATTTCTACATAGGATGGGGGCACACCTGACTATTTCTACATGGGATTGGGGGGGACACACCTGACTGTTATTGCATTACTACGTATGATGGGGGGCACACCTGACAAGTGTACACATTTGCTATGACTATACTGGTATGTCAGGTACTCCATTTAATTCTGTATTCTTACCTATCATGCTGACTAGAGACATACCAGTGTACTACAGATTTTAGCTTTGGTTGCCCTACATATTAGTGTCTGACTTCCTAACCTTCAGAACTAACATCCCACTGCATGACCTCCTGTAGTCTGTCTGTGTAGGCCTGGGGGGGGGGGGGTTACTCATAGCCATCATTCAGAGGCCATAGCACAGGCTTGGGTTGGGTTTGTCTACACCTGCCCTGCTGACTGAGACTGTTGCTGGGTATGTGAACCGCCCTGACTGGCATGTGTGAGTCATTTGGACACACATATTGCCCAGCACATTTTCTGCAGTGAGTGTTGTCACCCTGTGTAGTACTGGCAACTATGGTGACTCTAGTATGTGTTACAGATGTCATGGTGCCACTATGGGTGTCTACTTTCTGCTGCCATAACATTCAGCCACCCAATTCCCTTGCATGCTCACATCCATACCATACATACAGGTAATGACACATTCTACTCCAGTTGGCAATTGGTAGGTTGATTGACTTACCTTGTGGGTGTGCCAGAATTTCAGATGGTGCTGGAAGGCTTCCTATGTTAGATGCACATAGTACACTCCCTATACATGGTTGAGCACAGGTAGTGTCATGTTTGGCATCCCTTTTACTGTATGTGCGAGTCAGAGACAGGTGTCATTCCCTGGGTCCCTACTGTGTCAGTGCATGTGCTATGTGTTGTCTCTTTACCATGGCCTCGGCATACTGGGCATGCCTCCATCTGCCTACTGGGGCAGGCTCAGGTTATTCCTCCTCTGAGTCACTCTGTGCCTGTGCAGGCCTTGGCATTGGTGGGGGGCTGTGTAGCCCTCCCCCATGCTGTTTCTGCTGCAGCTGTTTCCTCAGGATCATATTGTGTAGCATGGCACATACCATAACAATTTGGGTACATGTAGCTGGTGAGTACTGCAAGGCTTCAACGGATGTGTCCAGACACCGGAACCATGACCTGAGCATCCCAAACACATGCTCTATTATAAGTCTGGTCTGTGCATGTGCCTCATTATAGCATTCTTGTTTAGGTGTGTGTGCTTTTCTGATGGGTGTCATCAGCCATGGCTCCAGTGTGTAACCAGCATCCCCCACTAGATGACTGTATGGGATGTCCCCATTGGCAAATCTCTGGTACAGCTGTGTCAGATGCCAAATGTGGGAATCGTGATAGCTTCCAGGGCAGCCAGCACACACATTCATTATAATGCCCTGGGCATTACAGGCGACCTGGCAGTTGAAGAAGGGGATGCCCCTGTGGTTGATGTAGACCATACCCTGATCACCGGGGTGGTGCTTTAATGAGCATGTGCCTGCCTGCAGTCTATAGAACCCACTACCTCAGGGTATTCTGCTATTTGGTGGAAGAGATGCATATTGCTGGCCAACACCTCAAGGGTGTTAGGAAATATACGTGCTCACTGGCATGTGCTGACATGGCATCCAGGAACTGGTGAAATACTCTGGATGCTGTCACCTGTGAGATCCCCATGATATCCCCAGTTGAGTTTTGGGAGGTGCCTGTGGCTAGTATTCCAAGGACTACACATACCTTGGTATCCAGTGGGATATGTTCCCCTTGGTCAGTTTGGTGTGTCAGGTGTGGCCGGCACAGCTCAACAATTTGCTGTAGGAGGTCTCTGTCCACCCTATATTGCTCCACTATCTCCAGCTCATGTAGCCCCTGGTAGGTTATCCTGGGTCTGTACACTCTTCTCTGTCTCCTCACTGTGAGTTGATCGGCAGCATTAACATCCTCACCACCCTCAGCCTCTTGCATATGTTGTTCTATGTTGCCTGCTGTAGCCCCTCTCATTTTGTAGGTTTGTTCATTAAAATGTTTCCACTTGTACACACCGGTGGTGTAGAGTGTGGGAAAAACCAGAGGGGAAGGTGTTTGCATAGTTTATAGCAGTGTTCTGGGCTGGGCTGGTCTGCTGCCTGTGTAATTGGCTGATTCTGATACATTTCACCTGCCAGCTATGCTAGCTCTCCTTGATTACCTTTCTACTGCTGTTTGCCCTTTCTATTGCCTTCCTTTTAAGCCTGGGGGTGCGATGAGCAAGCAGGGTCTCAAATGTGCACAGTGCTGCTATTTCCTGGTTTAACTTTTTTTCTTCCTTCAAAAACCGGTGCGTGGTGCACACACCCGCTTAGGCGATTTAAAGAGTGCTAGGCAGATTCAGACACACCCCCTAGCTTAGCTGTGCTAAGCTTGGAGCAAACCTGAGCCACAGCGCGCCAATCCTCTTACAGTATGCCTGACACCCCCCCACGATGTCACCTAACACCTAGGCTTGTACCAAGCTATTCCTACTATTACACTGTTGGGACCTGACTAACATGCTGGGGAAAACTGGGATTCACTATCATTCCCCTTATTTGCATAGGATTGCCTGCTAATGCATAGTTACATGTCTCACACTGAGCCTCCCCCCTTAGCAACCACTACTCACTGGCCATGTTGTTTTCTGCCTGACATTATCTTGCATTGCAGAATACTGATTTTAGTTAGGATACTTAATTTAGGTTTATTTTGTTATCCCCTCCCCAATCCCATTTGCATGCCACTGCCCTATACTTAAACAGCCGAGGTTGGCCAAAAAAATAAATAAATAAAAGTTGATTTTTTTTATTTTTTTTGCCTGTTTGCAGTGTCAATGGCCTTGTACTTGGCCATTGGCATGCTTAATAACTGATATACAGCCTTTATTTGGAGCTGTCACAGCTCCGTTTTGGAGTTTGCAGAAATGTACTCGGTTACTAACCGAGTACATTTCTACAGATTGCACTAGTCCTGCATGGCTGATTGCAAGCTTCCTGGATCACAAAATCACCTAATTTGCATGAATTTCTCCTGCAAATGGGGTGATTTGCATGTAGGGGCTTAGTCAGGACTAGTGCAGGAGTGCTCCCCTGTATCTCACAGCAGACATATTGCTTGCTAGAGCTCCTGCACCGATCTTGCACGCCGTGCAAGGCATAGAGAATCCGGGGGGGGGGGGGGAGAAAGTAATGCACTATAAAATAGTATCATTAAGAAAAAAATTGTTTTACTTACAGTTTACTTTCTCCCTCCTCAACCCCCTCACTTAAGTATTTTTCCCAACATTAATGACATGAAGTAGGGCATATGCTTTAGAGTCCCCTGCAAGTTTAACAAAGTCCAAAAGAGTCCAATATTTCCAGATTTTATTGTTCTGTCATGTTTCACAAATATAACTATTACTCTGTAATCCCACATTTGTCAATTTCCAAGTTACTGGTTTTATTCCTGTTCATCTCCAACTCCCAGATCCTGTCTCTGCTTCATTTCTAATGTTTATTATATTCTTCAAGTCTTGTGTTTTTTTCCTTTTCTGAAGCATTTTCCATTGAAAAATTGGAAAATGTTTCACTAGCACTAGCACAGTCTCTCTGTGGTCTTTATAACCAGAACAAGAAGCTGAATTTCCTTCAATTTCACAGCTCACTTTTTGTTGGACAAACTTTTGTATTTCATACTTAGCATGTACT
Source organism: Protopterus annectens (assembly GCF_019279795.1). NCBI lineage: Eukaryota > Metazoa > Chordata > Ceratodontiformes > Protopteridae > Protopterus > Protopterus annectens. The sequence continues at coordinate 1,025,158,923 of NC_056747.1, forward strand.
TCATCAAAAAAAATGTTGTCCTTTCAGGGAAGAATATTTTGAAGATAGCTGGGTACAGCAATTTGAATTTCATGCCTGCTTCTTGCCATTCCATGAATACTCCTCTTCTGCCTCGTGTACAATGAATAATCAGTCTCCACAAACACTTTTCTGTCACCCACTTTTAGTACTTTATCTTTCTGCCACAGTTCTGTCAAAATAAACTCCTTGCTTGTAGGATTGCACCTTTACTATTCAAGGTCTAGGTTGCTTTTTCATAACCAAGTTTGGGGCATGCAGATGGTGTGTCCTTTCAACTAACAACTCCTGCTGTGGAATACCAGTCCAGTTGCTTATTTGTGCTTTCATAAAATTAATACAGTCTGCTCCTTTCAGCTTTTCTGGTGCAGCAGAAAATCTCAGGTTTTCCCTAGGTGCTCTGTCCTCTAATTCCTTTATTTTTTTGAACATCTCTTCTTGAGCAGACTCATACTCAGCCAACCTTTTTCTACATTTTGACCTCTGATTTTTGCAGTTTTATCACATCATCTGAATATCTGTTTAAAACTTCTTCCATTTTTTTCCAGCCATTTGTTGTTTTGAGTTGATATACGAGTATATCAGTATTTCATTTATTTTCAGCAGGTCTGCGTGCAGTTGTCTTATACTAGGTTACTGGAAGTCATGTCTGGAGCTTGCACTCATTTTTTCTGAACAGCTACAGTACCTAGTCAATGTTTTTCCACACCTTTTGGTGATGATTTTCCTTCAGGTCCTCTGTATTTTTTTCACTATCATCCAGGCAGTGCACTTATTAGCCAGTTACTGAAATTTACCCAGAAATATAAATATACTGGCTTTCTCTGCTAAGTTTCTGTTTTCACACTGGGAGAGCTAGAATTAATCTGTTATTCAATGTGCAGCATTCTTGGAAGACCTTTTGTTAATTATGCCATTGACCATCTTACTACCAGAGGTGTATTAAATAACTAAGGTTCTTTCAAGTGATTTTTCCATGTTGCAACTTGAGTTGGAATTAGGAATTGTGGCCTCATTTTGTTTTAACCCAAACTCCAACAAGGGTATCAAATCGTGCAAAAAGATTTTTTTTCTTTCTGTTTTTGTGTTTTACCCTTGCATGTGCTGAAGTTACTCCTCGATGCAAGAATAGTAATGTGTTGATATTTTTTTGTCAGTTTGGGTCTGATGATTTATTTAGTAGACCCATATAGGGTGTATATCACAACATTGAATTTGCAAAACTCCAAACGGCCAAAACATCAAATCTGTACTTGTGATATCACGGTACAGTGAGGATCAGTAAATATGCCCTTTTCTTGCTGTAGTGTGACCTCGGAGTTGGTATATATAAGTAGCGGGGGGTGTCGGGGGGCGCAACCCCCCACATGAACAGATTCGATGAATGGCACATTCGATGTTTTGGCTGTTCGGAGTTTTGCAAATTCGATGTTGTGATATAAACCCACCCATATATGTATGTGTGTGTGTGTGTGTGTGTGTGTGTGTGTGTGTGTGTGTGTGTGTGTGTGTGTGTGTATATATATAATGTATGTATATATATATATATATATATATATATATATATATATATATGGTTTCCCTTTTTGAAAGGGAAAAAAATGCTGACTGAGGTTTCTGAAACTCAAAATTCATATTGTTGAGATGATATGATTGAGTTTCCAAAGCTCAATGCTTTTCAATGAAGATTGCAGTACAATGCAGATCAAGGAATTTACCCTTTTCCCCACTGTGGTGTGATCCTGGAGTTGGTATATATAATATGCAGGGGGTGCAAGCAGGCTTGCCCCTGCAAAACATTGAAAATTGGTAGATTTTTGTTTTTGAAGTTCAAGATTTCTGGAATTCGATCATATCATCTCGAGAATATGAATTTTGCGTTTTTAAAAACTTGAGCTTCTGATATAGACCCATAAATAAATAAATATATATATATATATATATATATATATATATATATATATATATATATGTATGTACTAATTTATTGCCTACTGTGACTGGGTTTGAGATAAGCTCCAACTGTCATACAATAGTAGAAATACATAAACATGAGATACATACAATATATAGAGATGGTAAACATCTTTATTAAGACATAAGGAGTAAAATATTATCAACATTTACATACAATATACAGGGTTGCATTTATATTACAATATACAAAATTCAGAGGTTTATTCATAGTACATTATACTATTAACAGGGATTAATATCTGTTTGCAAATTTCACTTTAGATTCACTAAAGGAGTGCAATATATTCAACATTTTCATATAATATACAGGGTTGCGGTAGTGTTGCAATTTACAAAGTTGCATTCTTATTACATTATAAAATTAACAATGATGGATGTCTGTGTGCAGACTTCATATTGACATTCGCAATATCAGCTGTGTGAAGAAATATTCTGTAATAATTGAGCAAGGGATACTGATAACTATAGTAATACATTTGAGTCAGCAAAAATTAGTTTATAATTGTTAGATTTCACCTTGAGAGAGGGAAACAGAAGGCAAGAGATTTTAGTCCTGGGGGATAAAACTATGGGAGATGCAGCATGTAGTAAGGAGGTATAAAATGGGGCTTTAGCCTGGGAAGGGCAGGAGCACAGCCAGGGGTCTGCTAGGTGTTTTTCAGTTGTTGTTTAATGGATTTTAGATTTCCAATTTGCCTAAGAAGTAGAGGAATGGATTTATACTTCTTGGAAATGTCATTGGGGAATAACAAGTCTGCTGAGTTGTTTGATTTGCTAAAAGTAGTTAGCATTTACTTGTGGAGCACAGAATTTGTGTCTATATTATATTCTTGAAAACCGACAATGTCGAATCTAACATTCTCGATAAGAAAATATTGAATGCACAGAATCTCGAGTGTGTAAAAGGAAATCTCCATAAGGGAATATTTCCGTTTACTGCAATGTAGTGTGGTCTCAGAGTTGATATATTTAAGTAGTGGGGGGTGTAGGGGGTGCAAGGTGGCCTGCCCCCTGCTTAAACCCATTAGGGTACTTTTTTTTGTCCTTTTATAAGGTCGATGTTTGAAGACATCGACCATATGGTGTCGACCATATGTTGTTCGATGTTTTCAACGTCAATCTTATAATATAGACCCCAGAATTTATTAGCATAGCAGTATGTGATTATACCATTTAGAAATTGGAATGATCTGTTTTTTAATGGTATTGTGAGTTGTCACTAGCTGTGAGAAGGTCAGGTAGCATGGTAGATTTGTCCAGTTTAACTTTTCAGTTCCAGACAATGGTGTGTTCTAAATTAACTTAGGATGTAGCAGCTTTATTATAGCATTGTTTTAGCTTAGTTTACTGTGGAGGTTTGCAAGCTTGTGAAAACTGGAACAGCATAAAGGAGTGTCAGAAGAAGATGGGTTGATGCAATGTATGTTTTAGTGTTATCAGTTATATATCGTTTGATCCTACAGAGGGAGCCAAGTTTTGGGTGTTTTATGTGAAGATCAGACTTCACGTTTTTATCATTAATTTGTCAAGAAGTTTGGTGTGTGTAATAAGTTTTGTACTTTTTGATGAGGATATATTGAAAGTATTTTGAAGTACTTTCTGTGAAGTCAATTGTTTTGTAGAAAACAAAATTAATAGTCTCTTAGCTGCATTTATATGGAGGTAAAAGAATCATTGGTTTTTGCTTGTAATTTTCCAGGGTGTGGCCAAAGCAGATCAAGGTGAAGTCATCCACATACTGGACTATGGAGGTGTATTTACTTGCTATCTGAAGGTCATTTAAGAATATCTTAAAAGTAATGAGCCAAGGCTGAATGCTTGAGGAATACCAACAGAGAGATGCAAGGACAAAGGATAAGAATTCATTTTGCCTTTAACTGTCTGGCATCTATTTGACAGATACATCTGAAACCAGTTGAGTGATGTGCTATAAAGTGGTATGGTAGTTAGTTTGTTTAATAATGTTTGGTGGGATACCAAGTCAAATGCTTTTGATAGGTCTAGGAAGAGTGCAGATCCAGGGATTTCTATATAGTTTATAGTGTTTAAAGCTAAGAAGGGCAGTAGTGGTATTATATTAGGAACAAACGTTATGGTGAGATTATGTTAGAACATTATTTTCAGTTATTTAATTGAATATCTGTGACTGGATACATTTCTCATGGAATTTGGGCAGAGGGAATATAATAGTCATTGATCTATAGTTTCAGATATCTGTGGAACTGCCTTTTTTATGTAGACATAGGATGGCAAGATTATTTCCACAATGTAGGTACATAGTATTTCATGTTGGGCCTATTTATTAAACTAGAAACTGCATATGCTAGGGCATCAGTTTTAGTTCTGAAATAGTCAGCTGGTATATTGTCTAAGGTTGGAGTGGTTGGTTTTGGCTTTAAAAGATGTGACTTAAGGTGCAGACACATGTTTGAAGGTCAGTTTATTTTTGTTGTCCACTTTTGCAGTGGTGGGTTGGGAGCTAGGAGTATTGTGGTTGATTACAAATACAATTGTTTGCATGAAGTAAGTGTTGAACTGATTTGCTATGTCAATTGACTGGGTCTCTGTGGATGGATCAGTTTGTGTGTGTTGTTTTAGGAGTTGAATGTTTATAGGTGGTTTTGATTTTATTTTTTTCATCTGTTTTAATCTTGCATTTTATTTTATTTTTGAGCTACTTCTAGTGTTGTAGTCTAGCCTGAGTTTTCTCTTGTAACCATTTTCAGGGCTTGTCTCTTTGGCTTATGAGTTGCTTTGTTTCTTTGGTCAGCCAATGTGCTGGATTGGCTTTGATTCTTTTGGCTCTGAGAAGACCAGTTTCATTTAGAATAACTAAAATTATTCTGTTGAATTCAGATACAGTTTCATCTTGGGGTGGTGTTTTAAACAGACTACAAATATAGGACTTTATGTTATTAGCAAATGTCTCTCTTTGGCAACGATTTAAGATTTTCTTACCTGGCTGTTGTAGTGTTGTTTGGGTAAGTTGTTATAGTTTCTTATAGAGAATGTAGGGTGGTGATCTCTTAGTGAATGTGACAAAGTGTTTGAGGAAATTATATTGTTGGGAGATGTGGTAAGGATCCAGTCAATGAGATTGCCTAGTGCTAGTTTTCTTATGGTGAGTAACTGTAGAGGTGAGTTGTTTGAGGCCATATAAGTTTATGGTGTTTGTGGGAAGCAAGTCGATACTAAGGCCTCCTAGTATTATTGTTTCTTATTGAGATTCATAGATACAGAAGAGTTCTTTGGCAGTATGGACATTATCATCAGGAGAAATATAGGTTGCAATAACACATACAGATCTGTGACCGTTGAGTTTAAGGAAGGATATTAGAAATCAGCATTGTTAATTTCAGAGGGTATGAGTGAGGAAGGCAACATTGCTAGATTATTTATCGGTTCATAGGTTCATAGGTTCATACTAGGCTATCTGCGCTGGGGCAATTATAAGCCTAGCCCGATTCTTTATGGCTTACGCCACCCCTTGATTTGAGTATACTGTGCCCTTTTTAAGGTTTAGTTTACTGTGCCTCTGTCTAATAGTGACACGGGAGTAATTCCTGGGACAAACCTACGATCCCCCATCCACCTATCGAGATTCTTCTTGAAGAGATTCAGTGAGGTGCTCTGCCTCACATGAACTGGAATTCTATTCCAGAGCGAAGGGAGCCTCTGGGTTATGAACCTGTCCCTCCAGCAAGTTCTATTTATTTCTGTGCTGAGGTTCAAGTCCCTCGGTGTGGCTCTAAGAGATTTAGATTTACTGAGGTGGAGCATGTCCATTAATTCTGGATTTGACAAAGCTTTGTATGTCAGGCATAGATCGCCTCGAAGTAGGCGGTATGCAACTGAGTAGAGCTGGAGTTTTTTTAACCGAGCAGCATATGGCATCTGTTTGAGACCCTTGATCCTCTTGGTGAGATACTTTTGGGTCTTTCTAATTGCTGCAGGTGTCGGGTAAGGTACATCCCAAAAGGGGCATTGTATTCTATGATGGGCCTGATGAGGGATGAATAAAGGCACGATTACCTCTCTTGATCTAGATTTGAAACCCTTCGTGATGAGGTGGGCTATGTAGAAGGTCTTTCTAACCACTTTGGCAATGTGGTTTTCAAAGGAGAGATTGCTATCAACTTGGGTCCCCAGGTCCCTAATAACTTTCTCTGTACTTAATGGGTTTCTGCCTATCTGGTAATTTGTGGGCACATTGTTTTTGCCAAAGGGTATGACTATACATTTTTTGGCATTTAGCTTTAAACTATGGCACTGGCACCAGTTATCTGTCTCTGTGAGACCTTTTTGAAGGATGTTTGTGTCAGCTGGAGAGTTGATTATGGCGCCCAGTTTGCAGTCGTCTGCGAACTTGGTGAGCCATAGTCCTCCCACATTTGCCTGTACCTCGGAAAAGTATATACCGAACAAGAGTGGTCCCAGGACAGAACCCTGTGGGACGCCACTTGTGACCGGTTTCAAGTCTGACATGGCTCCAGCAACTCTCACTCTGTGAGTTCTGTCTTTGAGCCAGTTTGCGACCCATAGGGGTTTATATTTAAGCTGGATAGCTTATCTATGATGCCCGAGTGGGGTATTGTGTCAAATGCCTTTGCAAGGTCCAGATAGGCTGTGTGGACTACCTTCCCTTCATCTATGGCTTTGGTGACTGTTTCGAAGAAGTCAACCAGGTTCAAAAGGCAGGATCTGCCCTTGACAAAGCCGAACTGGGTAGGATCTAGTGTCTGTAGGTCCCCAATGTCTTTGTTTATGAGCTCCATGATGATCCTCTCCATAGCCTTGCAGACTAAGCTAGTCAGGCTTATGGGGCGATAGTTTCCAGGGTCCGTAGAGGCTCCACCTTTGTGGAGTGGGACCACTGTTGCTGTATGCCATTCTGTGGGCACATATCCTGTAGTGAGGCTGAGATTGTATAGCTGTTTTATTTGAGGGATTAGTTCCTCTTGGAGTTCATGTAGGACGCAACCTGGGATGCCATCTGGTCCCATGGAAGCAGTGTTTTTTGCTTTGGAGAGGGCAGCCTTCACCTGAGCATCAGAGATGTTTGGGTGGCAGCCCTCTGCCGGGATAGATACTTGCTCTTTTGGGGGGGGGTGGAGAAGTTTGCACTGAACCTGTCTGCCAGGATATTGGCGATGTCTGTGGGTTCAGTGTATTTTTGTCATTTAGAATCAACTCAGAACAAGTCTGGGAATTGCATCCCAGGTTTCTAACATAACTGAAAAAAGCCTTATGATTGTCTTTGGTGTCCTGTGCAATTTTTCTCTCGAAGCTGGCCTTGGAGGATTTTATGAGGGATCGTAATTTTTTGCTAGTACTGATCAGAGATGCCTTCCCTATTAGGGATTTTGCTCTATCATGTAGTAGCTTCCTCCTTCTGTTGTACAGTTTATTTATGGCAGGGGTCCACCAGACTGGACGCCTGCCTTTGGATGATTGGGTCTTGGTTTTGTTTGGGATAGCATGATCCATGCATTCCTGGAGATGTCCGTAGAATGCGTTTATATAGGATTCTGCAGTTTGGGCCATAGTTTCCACTGGCCCTGGGGCCTTGAAGGATTTCCCTTCGGTTTTGAGAAGTGAGAAGTTTGCTTTTGAGAAGTTTTTCACTGTGGTTTTCTGGGCTGGGGGTAGGGACGGGATGTGGACATCCAGTGAAATTAATTTATGGTCTGATCTTACCAATGAGGGATATACTTCTGGTGTGGAGCATAGAATCCCCATGTCGGTAATGCTCAGGTCTAGTATGTTGTCCCCTCTTGTGGGAGTGGTGACTAGTTGTTCCATAGCATTTGAGTTTATAATTTCCAGGAACCTTTGGGCTAAGGTGCTGGGGCTTGTGTAGTGCTCCCAGTCAATGTTTGGGTAGTTGAAGTCACCCAATATAATGGTGTTCGGAGAGATCTTCATGTTCTCCAATGTTTTCAGGAATGGGATTGCTGACTTTGAGAGGGTGGTCTGTAGGATGCTATAAACTGAAAAGCAGTCTTGCCCACTGTTAGTTGCACATGGATGGCCTCCGATACTTCGTGCAATGCCACTAACCTGGAGGTGTGGATATCCTTGATAAATATGGAAACTCCCCCTCCTTTTGTGGTTCGGTCCGGGTTTTGGGGCCGAAAAGCATGATATGAGGTATAGCCTGGTAGTGCTGGGGTGCTCTCTGGAGCCTTGAACCAGGTTTCTGTCACTGTACAGATATTGATGTTCTCCATACTGAGGAGAGCTTCGAGTGCATGCATCTTGAGGTTAAGACTTCTGGCGTTTAGCAGCATTACCCTTAGTTTCTTGTTCCTTGTGCTGTCTATGGGGGTGGGTTTGACTTTTGAGCCTTGCCTAAAAAAGGCACTATGGGGGTGGCAAGAGCCTTTGCCAATATCCGAAAGCCCAGTGGTGACAGTATTTATTTTTGGTTAACCTTCTGCTTTATTCTTTCCAGCTACCCTAGTTCCTTCATCCATTATTAAATCTACCAGCCTCTACTGCGGTCCATGGACTATCTTTGCTTTAAGGCTGGGGTCAGTGTGGAACCTAAGGGTGCTTCTACTTTGGTATTTTTTTTAATTTATGACCTACCTCTTGGCTGCACCTAGCCTGTGTTTGCAGTTTTATGTCTGAGGGCTACTCCCCTCTATGGAGCACACCTTCCCACAGGGAATGCCTAGATGAATGCACATTCCTCCCTTCCTGCCAGCATCTCAGACATGTAGGTCACTAACTGAACTTGGGTTGCCACAACACTGGCCATTACCAGATTATTTTTGAATAGTACTGCTACATCTCCTGCTTTATTCTTTTTCATATCTGATCAGAAGTTGTTGCATTCTGAAGGTATGATTTCCTCATCTTTTATGTTGTGTTTAAGCATGTCTCAGTTACACTTACTATACTTGGAAAACAGAAGGCTAACTAGGCATGGAATTCTTTTATTTTATTAAATATGTTTCTGATTTTTATGTTAGGAAATTGAAGGCTTGCAGATTTTGTGAGTTGTGATGTGTGGGATGAGGTGAAAAGTATGGGGGTAAAGAGGGAGTTGTCTGGAGAGTTTATTGGACCTGGGATAGAGTGAATGCCTCCATTTAATTTTTTGGTGGTATTTGTGATGAATTTGAAAGAGCCAGTTACATTTGGTTTTATACTTTGATCCTAGCATGCTATGAGTGGAGCATAGCCATTAACATTTATTTCTTAAAAAGGTGGCTATAAGAGCTGTTATGTAAGTTGGGGGCTATGGTAACACTGCTTATGGTTGTGTTTTGGGCATGAGTGTATAAGGTCATAGAAGGCTGGCTGTGAATTTGGAAGAAGTGATCATAGGATGTAGCATATTGCAGAAACATAAGAAAACAGACAATAAGTGCTTATAGTAGCAGCATTTTGGGTGGCTAAGAGATATTTGGCTGATAGTTTTTGTGTTGATGTAGGAGTGCAGAGGAAGGAAATGGAGTTGAGTGATGAGATTATTATTGGTACTGGAGAGTATAAAAGTAGTGGTTTGGGGGCTGGCATAATGGTTAAGGTGTTTACCTCACAGAAACAAGGTACAAGGTTTATACTTTTGGTCACTGTCTGATTATTGGCCAGGCATGTAATATTCTGCAGACTGATTGTCTGCTATTTACCTAAGAACCTCTGGTGACTTTTAGACTGTTAGACTGTAAAGGTTAGTAGAGTGAGACCGAATAACAGAATCTAGAATGTAATTGGACGTAGAGAGGAATAAAGTAGTAGAATGAGACAAAGTGGTGGAATAAGAGAGGAAAAAGGTAGCAGAGTTAAGTGTAAGAGGTGCTAGTAGGTCTGCAGAGGGATGAGAGTGGAAAGGGGTGGGGAGAAGAGTAGATGGATGGAAGAAGTAGTCATTGGGTGAGAGAGAAGGGAAATGAGGTAGAGACAGGAGATTATATATATAGGGAGACAGGAATGGGAATGAGATTATGGGAGGAGAGAGAAACAGACTGACAGGAAGTGAAGTCTATTGAATGGACGAAAAGGAGGTGACAGTAGATATATGAGGTGATAGGAAAGAAAATGAGGTTGTGAAAGAAGACTGATCGATTGATGGGAGGAGACCTCAGTTGACTGCAATAACAGCAATAGTATAAGGATGACAATTGAGAGCATCTTCACTGTGACATCTTCACGCCATTACCTCTTAAGCCTGCATTTGCAGAAGAAGGCGAATGTGCAGTTTTATACCCTGCTTCACCACACTGCACACTTCCCCCTAATACTTGTGCCTCTATCCATATGGCTGTGACCATATGAACAACACATTTCTCTATGGTATGTGGGTAATGTCTGATACTCAGTGTGATTTGATCATACACTACTCAGCATATACCAGAGGTAACACTGCATGCAGCAAGTTTTATCTTTATGACATTACACATCATGTCATGTACTGAATGTTATGGCTCACAGGTGCAAGAATGGATGCTGTAACAGCACCGGTCACTGCCATATAGCATGTATGAACCTTCCTGAGATGCTGCCATGCTGCTGCAATCTGCTGGCCACTGCCACTATGATCACTTGTGAAACAAATGATAGAGGAAGCTGCACCAGGTCTATATATTCGAAGCTTTAAAATTTCGAACCTCATATGTTCAACAACATATGAGAGAAACGTGAAACCTCAAATATATAATAAAAAAGTAAAAAACTTACCATAATGCTCTGAGCAGGGGGGGCAAGCCCCCCCTGCACCCCAACCCCCACTTAAATATACCAACTCCAAGACTGCACTTCAGTGCAAAAATGGGAAATTTTCCCATTCTGCACGTACGGAGCCATTGCTTTTCAGCGTACGGAGCCATTGCCTTTCACCCTCAAACTTTTCAAAGTTCGATCATATAGTGTCGACCATATGACATTCGAACTCTGAAACGTTTGGCAATTTAATAGGGACCCAGCTGCACCCCCACTGGTTGCTGGTTGTGGACACTGTGCCAGAGACTGACACAAAATCATGTTTTGCAGAATGCATCAAGCCATGTAACAGTCTGCACATAGTTGCAGGGTCATACTGTAGGGCTGTTGAGACTTCACCAGGCAGTGGAGATGGGCTTTAAACAGTCCAAATACTTGTTCAGTGAGTATTAGTGTCTGTGACAGGGCAGTGTTATAATGTTCATTACAGCTCCCTGTTCATATTTGAGTAGGTAGCTTGCATTACCTGAAAAACGTAATGGGCAGGGCACACATGAAAATGGCATAGTTAGTCACTAAACCTTAGTCAGTATATAGAAAAATAGCTAGGGAGAGCAAAGTGATTTAGGGGACACTTACCTGCTATGAGTCCACGTGGTTTACTATCAAAAGGCAGAAAGTCAGTTACATGACAGGAACTTCTTCGAACATGGTAGGAGCGACATTGAGAATGTCGACATTCGAATGACCATTCGTTTACAAATTTGTAAAAAGGCAGGAACACAAAACATGTTTTGAAAAGACAACTGTTTACTTTAACATCGACAACACGTTGTTGATGTTATTGCGTTGACCATTGGAGCTATTTAATATTCATGAGTCAAGTGTATGGGTCGGTAACATCACTGTTCACACTTTTCAGTGTCACGGCTTTGATAGTAATCTGAGTACATGTTGTATTCTACCATGCAGGAAGTGGCAGTACAGTGAATCTGTCTTCCATATGTGGGAATCATGGGTACAGGCAGCATACTGGGAAAATACATGGGTGATACAGCCATGTGCATCAAACATTACGTGGCACTTGATAGAATGGTAGCCTTTTTTACTATGGTACCTCTCTTAAGTGGTCCAGATGGGGGTTGGATAGCCATATGAGAGAAATCCATCACACCAAGCACCTCAGATAAGCATGTCAGAACACAGAAGTTTTTTTATCCTGTTTAATATTCCACCACCTGTAACATATTTTCTTCACAAAATGATATGTAACTTTTATTGCTTCTCTTACAAAATATTATGTAAAATGTTAAGCTTGTTAACTTCTCTTTTTGTAAAATTGTAAAGTTTTCCTAATTCTTTGTATGTCTTGTAGCTTTTCTCCCCAGGCCTCCACTGAAAATGGACATGTTGCCCAGACTGACTTTCCCGGTAAACAAATGTAAAATAAATAATAAATAAATAAATAACTAAATAAATAAGGCATGCATTTATTGGGTATGTCTTGTGGTGACAATGGAAAATAGACATGCACATTCATATGAATGAGGAAAATTTTGAGGAACTGCTGCAGTATCTTCAGGGCAGAAATCTAAGGGATAGTCACCATGCTCCAAGCCTGAAAGGTCCTCATGTCAAGTATAGTGAGGTCTATACATATCTTGTATCCATAGGAATAGGAAGGCCATACACCCACCCCCTTCCAGTTTGTGGTACATACACGCTCACCAAAGCCCTTATAATGTCCTCCTCTACTCTAAAGTGGTAAGGCAACTCTTGCTTCCCAAAGTTAGAATGAGTTATTCTTTGCCTAGATCTCCTCTTCCCCTGGGACTACCTAGCATCGTTCCATGAAGCAGTCTGCAGGCAGTGGAGACAAACACCTCAAAGTGGGAAACAGCAAGACTCACAGTAAAACTTATCATCTTTGCTGACTGCAAAATGACTGGAAGAGGCATTGCTTGCTTTTATGAAATGTACATGTGTTATACTTGTGTTTTGAATCCAAATGCGACTCTCAACTGCAAAAGGTGTTAATGAAACCCTATTATGCTATTGGTGCATCATTTAAATGTCATTATGTACTCATTTACATACAGCTGTATATACAATATTTCAAAGGTTGCTAGTTTACACAGCCTATGTCTATGAATCACATCTTGTCTGCTCGTGTCTGTGAAGCAACATACATAGGCTTGCTGTTGCATATATGCAGAGTAACTGGGAATACCACCCATTGTCTAACTGACTGATTGTGCTGCATTTTGTGTCACTTTGCACTGAAATCTTCTGCAGACTACAGAAACTATGCCTACCCACTGCAAGTTGTTTCTCCACACAACTGCATATTCAGAATGCAGGACAAATGGCACAGAATCACAAAATAATTAGACAATTTGATATGTATAATACCACTCAAGTAACTAAAGTAAAATTTATATTTCTTAGAATCAGGAACCCCACTTTACGTAATGAGAGCATAATTACTGCAAAAACAAATGGTATGAAAAACCTTTGTACTTCATTCACACAGAAACAAGTAAACAGACACGCACAAAGGTGTTTACATGGGATTTCTGCTTCTACACCCACCACCATCAGCTTAAATTTTACATGCTACTAATTTGAAGGCTGCATATTATGCTAAAAAAGTGTATGCAACTTAAATATGTCTATTTGTCACTCTCCATGCCTGACTCTCTGTATACTGTATATATATATATATATATATATATATATATATATATATATGTGTGTGTATATATATATATATATATATATATATATATATATATATATATATATATGTGTGTGTGTGTGTGTGTGTGTGTGTGAATGCTATGACCTCATATTACATCAAAGAAGTGAAATCAGCTTTTGAAAGACAAGTGACAACCCCTATCTAATTTGTAATAAATTCGTCACACATTTAAATACAGATAAAAGTACCACATTAAATTTGCACCCTCAGTGAGATTAGGTGTGCAAAACAGCAAACTCACAAAACATAACTCAAATATTTTACATTCAGCAAAAGAGTTTACAATTTCTTTCTTTCTTTAAATTATTTGTGGGCTGGTAAAGGACCATTTCAGCCACCACCTTGACTTAGGCCAAAGGTAGTAATACTATAATAGCAAATTATCAAGACAAATAACACATGAAAATCCTTAACTGGCTTAAGTATAAACATATAGACATTTAACAAATTTAATAACATAAATGGCCTAAACAGAACATTCAAACATACTGCAATATAACAATTATGACAATGAGGTATACTTGTAGTGTGGCAGAAAAGTATAGGGGGCAAGAATTGGCAAAGAATAGTCAGTGCTTGGAATTAGAACATTGAAGGCGATAGCACATCTAGTGTCTGAAGTAAATAGATGTAAAACCCTAAATGTAACCTTAAGTTGTGGTAAGTAGATGCGAAATCCAAAATGCAACCTTAAGTTGTAAAACTTTAGCAGTGGTAATTTCCAAGTGATTATGAAAGGAAACTATATTATCCAATGGAATACCGTTTTTGTTTCTTGGCATGAGGAAGAGAAGTACCAAGGGGGTCTATAATATATGGTACAGTGGGCTTGTTTAATGTTTTGACTATGACAAATAGCAGTACAGTAGATTAGCTTGTATTGATAGTTATTAATGTGCTGTTAGTAAGCCAGTTCCAAACAGTGGCAAAGCATTACTGCAGACTGGAAGATATATGGGTTGAGGACTTGTGAGCTGAAATAATCACCATGTTGTCAGTATACATGATCATGTTTAAATAAGGCAGGTCTTGGGGGAAGCTAGTGATTTACAAAGATAAAAGTAATAGATTAAGCAATAAACATCATGGGACCTGCTGGCTGATAGGTTCAGTGCAAACTTCACACCATTATCGTTCCCCAAAGGCCCAGTCGACATCCCCGATACCTGTTCCACACCTCACATCTCTGTAGATCAAGTGTTAAAGGCCCTATGCAAGGCAAAGAACACAGCTTCCATGGGACCTGATAATATCCCAGGCTGTATTCTGCACCATCTCCAGCAAGAACTAGCTTAGCCATTGAGCACCCTATTCAACCACAGCCTAACTACAGGCTTCATTCCAGCAGAGTGAAGAACTACCATCATCATCTCTTTGCACAAAGATGATGCCACTACTGACCTGGGAAACTATTGCCCCATCAGCTTGACAAGTCTGATCTGTAAAGTCATGGAGTGTATTATTATGGATCTCATAAACAAGGACATAGGCAATCTCCAAGCACTCGACCCCACCCAATTAGATTTATCAGGGGAAGATCTTGCCTATTGAACCTAGTTGACTTCTTTGAGACTGTCACCAAGGCCCTGGATGAGGGAAAGTCAGTGCATACAACTTACTTTGACTTGGCCAAAGCCTTTGACACAATCCCCTACTCGGACTTCATCAAAAAGCTAACACAACTTGGTGCTAATCCCTATCTGGTCAGATGGGTGGCCAACCAGTTCACAGATAGGACCCACAAGGTTAAAATAGGTGCCCCTACTGTTTGGCATATACTTCTCAGAGGTCCAGGCAAAGACAAAGGGCCCGTGGCTGACCACGTTTGCGGATGACTGTAAGTTGGGTGCTGTCATTGACTCCCCAATTGATGCTAACATACTGCAAGTGGGTTTCACAGGTACAAGTAACTGGTGACAAAGTCATGGCCTTAAGTTAAATGCAAAAAAACATGTATTATCATACCATTCAGCAAAAACACAGCCCCTACTGATTACCACATCAACGGCAACCCCCTAAGCACGCAACCTGTGGTGAGAGACCTGGGTACTCAGGTTGACAACAATCTCACATTTGACCATCATGTGGCAGCTGTGGCCAGAGAATACTTTTACTTGGTTCATCTTATAAGTAAAGGGATTACATACAAAAAAAATGAGGTTATTAGCTCTCTGTACTCCTCCCTTATTAGACCTATAATTGAGTATAATGCCCCATTTGGTGTGCACCTCTCCAAACACCTGCACCAACTGCAAAGGCCACAGAAATACTTCACAAAGAGAATTCTTGGCCTCCAACACCTATCCTATATGGAGAGGGTTAAATCACTATCATTCTACTTAGTATCATACTGATTTCTCAGAGGTGATTTGTGTCTCACCTACAGGGCAATACCGGATCCCACCCTACTAGAGATGCTCCATATCTGTAAGTCTAACTCCTCGTGCATTATCCGCTCAGTAGGCCTAAATCTAATATGCAACATCAACAAAACCTGCTGGTGAGACAGGTTTGTCTCCCAGAGGTGGCCCATCTCTGGAATAGACTTCCCATACATGTCAAACAGAGTACCTCACTGGCCCTCTTCAAATGTAGTCTTGATGAGTTGATGGGAAACCATAAACTTGTCCCAGGGGTTCTACATTTGTCCCTCATTGACAGAGGTGACAGGTGCTGACTGAGGTTTCTTTTTTGGGGATAAACTCTTGGCTAGGCTTGTAAGCTCTATCTCTGAAAAAACAAAAAAAAAAATCTTGCTTTTTTCCTACTTTTCTGAGATTTATAAAAGTTCAAGTTACAGGCTTGCTGTTCTAGAACTGTTTTGTAAGTTTCTGTGAGGCCATTTTTGCTTGGGCTAGAGGAAAGTCTCTCTGTTGATCAGTGGCAGTGTAAAACATTGAGCTGCTTCCCTGCCCTCCATGGGAGTGGTTACTGACTTGAAACTGTAGTTTTATTGGCTAAAAGGGGTCATTTCCAAAACTCCTTCATCTTCCTCTCTTAAAACCTAGTTGCCTCGTGGTTTTGGCATCTTTTCAGGCTCGTTGGCTGTTGGTGAAGCACCCACCAAGAGGAGAAAATGCTGAGAGAAGAAAGGAGCCACTTTTGAGATTTTAAGTATTTTTCCTCTGTTTATTTGATAAGTTTTTCTGAATAGCTGCCTAGTTTGAGCATTTTCTGGCTTGTTAAACTTGATTTCTGCATTAGTAGCTGTATTTAGAGCACAACCAAAAGCTGGTTACTGAATTTCCTGTTTGCACTTAATTTTAAAATTGTTTTTTTTTCAAAACTTGCATATTTTCTGTCTTTGACCTAGCACTCTTGTGTGGGGTCATTTACTGCACTGTTATAACTTGATATTACTTGTGAACCTCTGCTATCTCTGAAAAAACAAAAAACAAAAAAAAAAATCTTGCTTTTTTCCCACTTTTCTGAGATTTAAAAAAGTTCAAGTTACAGGCTTGCTGTTCTTGAACTGTTTTGTAAGTTTCTGTGAGGCCATTTTACTAGGGCTAGAGGAAAGTCTCTCTGTTGATCAGTGGCAGTGTAAAACATTGAGCTGCTTCCCTGCCCCCTGTGGGAGTGGTTACTGACTTGAAACTGTAGTTTTATTGGCCGTTTTGAGTTGATTCCTGGCTCTTTCTAGCCCCTGCTATCAAGCACGCTTTAGAGTGCTTTAGCGCAATTTAGCTCGGAGTTGCCACTAGAGCAGCATCGGGCAGCGCCGGTTTAACAGGGTTAAACTTTTTCTGGCTCCATAAAGTATGTTCTTCATTTTTTCCCTTAGAACTGCTCTACTAGTAATCTAAACAGTATATCCCTTAACTAAAAAGCATAGCACTTGTTCCTAAAAGCTTTTACTTGTCTTAAAAGCATCTTCTTTTCAGGTTTAGCACTTCTGTATTATACAAAGTCCCTCACTAGCAAACCCCCCCCCCAGGAGTACCCACTTCCTTACTAAGTCCTCTCTTATTCAGTTACACCCCTAACTTCTAAATTTCTCTAGCATGTCGAAGGGCCAGATGCTGGCGTCCTCTCCTGTCCAGTTGGTGAATTTGGGAATATTGAGGCAATGTTACAATTGCCTCATGTACACTGACAACCCTCTCCTCCTCCCACGTAACACAAATACTTGTGAGAGATGCAGCTATTTAGCCAAACTGGAGGCTGAGCTCTCTCAACTCAGGACTGGCAAGACCAGACAGGAGGAGAAGGCAGCTACACACACACCACAAAGCCAGTCTTGCATAAAGCTATCACAACAATGAATCAAACACATAAACACACAAAGTCATACTCGGAGGCTCTGAGCAAAAATTTAACTAAACAGCAGAGGCCTCCAAAGCAGACATCCAAGCAACTGCCACCTCATGACACACCACAGGCAACACATAAACCACAAAATCAGTGTGCAAAGCAGTCACAGCCCTTAAGGCCAAATACAACACCAAACATACTTGTCGTAGGTGACTCCATAGTCAGACACACTGACGTCCCACTCACCAGGCTGAACAAGGAGAGGGTCACAGTAAGCTGCCTATCGGGTGCTAGAATCCGCCACATAACACAAGCACTCAGGTCACTCCACAGCAAGTACAAATATGACACAGTCATTGTCCATGCTGGTGTGAACGACCTGAGATGTACCTCCCTGGACTACATGAAAAGAGACATAGAGGAGCTCTCTGATTATGTAGCCCAGGCAGGTATGACCCTGACCCTGAGCAGTATCCTTCCTTCACCAAGAATGATGCCACAACATAGAGACAAGATGATCAGCTTTAACAATTGGCTTAATTTCTGGTGTCATTCAAAGGGGATCCAGTGTCTGTCTGCCTGGGATGACATGCTTGACAAGCCACGCTGCCAAGGGACAGCTTGCACCTGTCACCCCTGGGATTCCGGATATTGGCTAAGGCTCTTGCCACCCCCATAGTGCCTTTTTTAGGCAAGGCTCAAATTCTAAACCTACCACCCTAGAAAACAAAAATGGGAAGAAACTAAGGGTAATGCTGCTCAATGCCAGAAGTCTAAATCTCAAAATGCACGCACTCAAGGCCCTTCTCACTATGGAGAACATCGATGTCTGTGCTGTGACTGAAACCTGGTTCAAGGCTCCTGAGAGCACCCCGGCACTATCAGGTTTTACCTCATATCATGCGTTCCGGCCCCAAAACCCGGACCACACCAAAAAAGGAGGGGGTGTATCCATATTCATCAAGGATACCCACACCTCCAGGTTGGTGGCAACGCATGAAGCATCGGAAACCATCCAGGTGCAATTAACCATAGGCAAAACTGCTCTGCAATTTATAGCATGCTACAGGCCACCCTCTCAAACTCAGGAACCCCACACAGCCTTCCTGAAGACACTGGAGGGTATAAATGTATCTCCAAACACCATTATATTGGGTGACTTCAACTACATGAATATAGACTGGGAACATTACTCAAGCCCCAACTTTCTAGCCCAAAGGTTCCTGGAGTTCATAAATTCAAATGCCATGGAACAACTAGTCACCGTTCCCACAAGAGGAGAAAATATACTAGATCTCATCATCACAAACATGGGGACAAAATGCTCCACACCGGAAGTATATCTCTCATTGGTGAGATCAGATCACAAACTTATCTCACTGGAAATCCACATCCCGCCCCTACCCCAAACAAAAAAGACCACAGTGAGGAACTTCTCTAAAGCAAACTTCACACTACTCAAGACTGGTGTGGTATCCTTCAAGGCCCCCGAGCCAGTGGAAACCACAATCCAAGCTGCGGAAGCCCTTACAAATGCCTCCTAAAAACACCTCCAGGACTGCATGGATCAGGCAATCCCTAATCAAACCAAGACTCTTTCCACCAAGGGCAAACATCCAGTCTGGTGGACCCCAGCCATAAACAAACTTTATAATAAGAGGAGAAAGCTGTTACATGATAGAGCAAAATCCATAAAAGAGAAGACACCCTTGATCATTATTAGTAAAAAAAATACGAGCACTCATAAAATCATCCAAGGCCAACTTTGAGAGAAAAATTGCAATAGATTCAAAAAACAATCATAAGGCCTTCTTCAGCTATGTTAGAAACCTGGGTGTAAACTCCCAGATATGTGCAGAATTAGTCCAAAATGATACAAAAATCACTGAACCCACAGACATTGCCAACATACTGACAGACAGGTTCAGTGCAAACTTCACCCCCCTCTCCCCCACAAAAGGAGAGATAACTATCCCAGCAGAGTGTAGCCTCCCAGACATCTCAAATGTGCAGGTGAAAGCTGCTCTCTCTAAAGCTAAAAACACAGCATCAATGGGACTGGATGGTGTCCCCGGCTGTGTGCTACACGAACTCAACGAGGAACTAAACCCGCATATAAGGCAGCTGTTTAATCTTAGCCTTACCACAGGATACATGCCCAAGGAGTGGCGTACGGCAACTGTGGTCCCACTCCACAAAGGCGGTGCCTCTATGGACCCTGGTAATTACCGCCCCATAAGCTTAACAAGCCTGGTCTGCAAAGCTATGGAGAGGATCATAATGGAACTCATAAACAAAGACATAGGGGACTTGCAGACATTGGACCCGACCCAGTTTGGCTTTGTCAAGGGCAGATCATGCCTTTTGAACTTGGTCGACTTCTTCGAAACAGTCACCAAGGCCATTGATGAGGGAAAGGCAGTCCATACACCCTACCTTGACCTTGCAAAAGCTTTCGACACAATACCCCACTCGGGTATTATCGAGAAACTTACCAGCTTAAATGTAAACCCATATGTCACAAGATGGGTTGCAAACTGGCTAAAGGACAGAACCCACAGGGTTAGAGTTGCTGGCGCCATGTCAGACTCCAAGCTGGTCACAAGTGGTGTCCCACAGGGCTCAGTCCTTGGCCCCCTGTTGTTCAGCATCTACTTCTCAGAAGTACAGGCAAACATAGGAGGACTATGGCTGACAAAGTTTGCAGATGACTGCAAACTGGGCGCCATAGTGGAAAGTACATCGGACACAGATATCCTTCAGAGGGGTCTCACGGAAACTGATAACTGGTGCCAGAGCCATGGCCTGAAGTTAAATACCAAAAAATGTATAGTCATACCCTTCGGAAAAAACAAGGTAACTCCAAGCTACCATATAGGTGGCAATCCATTAAGCACAGAAGAGGTCATCAGGGACCTGGGGACCCAGGTTGACAGTGGCCTTTCTTTTGACACTCACATTGCTAAAGTGGTTAGAAAGACCTTCTACATTGCCCACCTGATCATGAAGGGATTCACATCCAGATCAAGTGAGGTCATTGTTCCCCTGTACTCTTCACTTATCAGACCAATGATCGAGTACAATGCCCCATTCGGGATGTATCTCACCCGACACCTGCAGCAATTGGAGAGACCCCAAAAGTTCCTCACCAAAAGGATAAAGGGACTCCAAAATCTGTCATATGCTGCCAGACTGAAGAAACTCCAGCTGTATTCAGTCGCATACCGCCTGCTCAGAGGTGACCTGTGCCTGACATACAAGGCCATGTCCAACCCGGAATTAATGGACATGCTCCACCTCATAAAATCCAAATCTACCAGATCCACTAGAGCAAGCGACTTAAACCTTAGCATGGATATAAATAGGACATGCTGGAGGGATAGATTTGTCACCCAGAGACTCCCTATGCTGTGGAATAAAATCCCGGTCCATGTGAGGCAGAGCACCTCGCTGGCTCTGTTCAAGAGAAATCTTGACCGGTGGATGGGAGATCGTAGGTTTACCCCGGGAATCATCTCTGTGTCACTGCTGGACAGAGGCACAACAAACTAATGGGCACAGTATTTTTTAACATAAGGGGTGGCGTAAGCCACAAATCTTTGGGCTAGGCTTATAAATGCCTTAGGGCAGATAGCCTAGTATAAACCTATGAATCTATGAACCTAAGGGCCCCAGGACCATTAGCCTAGTAACCACCTATGAGCCTATGATTCTATGACATGAGATGCTAAGGTACCTATTACATGTTTAGATTTAAAGAGGAGATGCAAAATGTCTAGTGACTGTAAAAGATCTATGATAAGTAATTTGTACACCATAGGTTCATAGGTAGGTACTAGGCTATTGGCCCTAGGGCCTATATAAGCCTAGCCAAACTGTACCCTGGCTTTTGCCACCCAAAAAAATTATTTTCCTGTGCCCCTCTTAAGAAGAGCCACATAAGTGATCCCCAGGGTGAATTTCCTATCTCCCATCCAATCAACAAGATTTTTCTTGAAGAGTGCTAATGAGGAGCTTTTTTTGATATAGATAGGTCGTTTGTTCCAGAGTATGGGAAGTCTCTGGGACAGGAATCTATCCCTCCAGCATGTTCTGTTTATTGTGGTGACAAGGTTTAGGTCCCTAGAGTGTGTAGCTCGGATGGATTGGGATTTCTTTAAGTGGAGCATGTCCAACAGCTCTGGATTTGACATAGCTTTGTATGTTACTAAAAAACTCCTGCTGTCCACCATGGCAGTAAAACTTGATAATAAAATCAAAACTTTAATAAAAAGAATATAACATAAAACAAGCAGTCCTCAGACTTCCGATAAGCGCTTTCGGCAAATATGCCTTCCTCAGATCGTAAAAAAGGACTGTTCAGCTTTTGTATTTATAAGGCATCACAGCCATTCATCTGTGACACACCCTTGTTGCAAACCAAAAGTAGGCCAGCTAGCAAAGAGGTATAATTTCCTTCATTATAATTAAAGGCGCAGTACTTCTTTTTACTATGAGATTGTATATGAGAAAACTAGTAGCTATGTATGTGAATACATTATATGAATGAAGCAACATTCAAGTAAGCTTGCTGATCGTATTTCTTCTATTCCTAAGTGCAGGTTTTAATGGCACAATGGTATTCAAGCCTGGTAATCTGTTCGCTCTTAAATTAATTATCCAGCATGTTTCCCTTAACTCTGTGCGATTATGAACATCGCCTCCTCTTGTGGTCTGACAGACTGCCTCTATGGCCTTAAATACAAAGTGATGAAAAGGATACTGTACTATATAGGCTGCTAAGGCATTATTGGGATCTTTCTGTTTGATATCCCTTAAATGTCTAAGGATACGTTCCTTAAGACGTTGATCTGTTTTGCCAACATAGAAAGCACTACATTGGCAGCAAGTCACTAAGTATATAATGTGGGAACTAGTACAAGCTTTGCATCTCAGGCATTTGAAAGTACCCTTTCTGTTAGAATTGGGCCTATTTCTTTCAAAACCGTCTTTGTTGCAAATGAGACATTTTAAATTGAACGTGCTGATAGAATTCTTCAAGCCGGAAGAGGAAAGGATGGCAGCAATCATATCAACTAAGCAGACTGAATTGGAAAGCTTAGAGCTGCATGACTCACATCTGAATAACCTAGAGTAGTTACGGACCAACTTGAATGCTTATGAAGTGAAGCTAAGACAGCAGAAGGTTAAAAAGCTAGCCCGTGACCATCAGGATTTTGTAAGAGGCCAAATCTTTGAAGGGCCGAGAGAGGAAGCCAATAGTAAGGGGCGGGGAGCTTTACCATCATATAAGGAGAAGGTATCTTTTTCTAGACCTAATGGAGAAGATGTGATTACTCATGTCAGTTTAACTGATCTGGAACCCTCCATTCATGTCTCATTTGCAACAAAGATGGTTTTGAAAGAAATAGGCCCAATTCTAACAGAAAGGGCACTTTCAAATGCCTGAGATGCAAAGCTTGTAACTCCTTTGACAGCTCCAATACTTTTGTACATCCATACTCCAGGCAACAGTACAGTTTTAATGTTTATGCTGATTGCACTAGTTCCCACATTATATACTTAGTGACTTGCTGCCAATGTAGTGCTTTCTATGTTGGCAAAACAGATCAACGTCTTAAGGAACGTATCCTTAGACATTTAAGGGATATCAAACAGAAAGATCCCAATAATGCCTTAGCAGCCCATATAGTACAGTATCCTTCTCATCACTTTGTATTTAAGGCCATAGAGGCAGTCTGTCAGACCACAAGAGGAGGCGATGTTTATAATTGCAGAGTTAAGGGAAACATGCTGAATAATTAATTTAAGAGCAAACAGATTACCAGGCTTGAATACCATTGTGCCATTAAAACCTGCACTTAGGAATAGAAGGAATACAATTGGCAAGCTTATTTGAATGCTGCTTCATTCATATAATGTATTCACATACATAGCTACTAGTTTTCTCATATACAATCTCATAGTAAAAAGAAGTACTGCGCCTTTAATTATAATGATGGAAATTATACCTCTTTGCTAGCTGGCCTCCTTTTGGTTTGCAACAAGGGCGTGTCATAGATGAAGGGCTGTGATGCCTTATAAATACAAAAGCTGAACAGTCCTTTTTTATGATCTGAGGAAGGCATATTTGCCGAAAGCGCTTATCGGAAGACTGAGGACTGCTTGTTTTATGTTATATTCTTTTTATTAAAGTTTTGATTTTATTATCAAGTTTTACTGCCGTGGTAAACAACAGGAGTTTTTTTAGTAGTGTTTGCCTTTTCTTTTCCTCATTGTTGTCCTTCACAGTGTAAGAAAGTTTTTTACCTATTGATAGCTTTGTATGTTAGGCAGAGATCGCCTCTGAGTAGGCGATATGCCACAGAATAAAGCTGGAGTTTTTTGTACTAACATCTTGTGAAAAAACATAGTAACACAGTTTATCTACAGAGAAATTATGATTAGTAGTTTCAAAAGCTCTGTTCAAGTCAAGAAAGATTGCTTTTGTAAGACCATTTTCCATATTAAATGTGTGATGTTGAAACGAACACCACAGCCTGAGTACTATATTTAAATAAGAAGTCATGCTATCTGCCTGTCACCTTATTGCCTTCCTCAGTCACTTTACTTCTGATGTCATGTTACTGTCACTCCCCTGGAGGGAATCTCAGGTTTGCTTGTATGTATGGACTTGAAGAGCTCATTAGACATTAAGACATTTTGGCTTCTGTGTTTCTGTTAGGTAACATTGTTTTTATACTGTTTTTATTTTACCTTGTTCTCTAAATTCGATGTGCTCTGCACCCCAGGATGAGCTTATGACTGGTCATACTTGATCAGTGCTCTACCCAGGTAAACAAGCAGATAAAAAAATAGAATGACTCCCATAAATCAGTCTCTCTCTCTCTCATTATATATATATATATATATATATATAAAATGTTGTCTTTTCCAATCATATCAACTAATGAGTATATCGGATCTAACTGGACTCATTGCTGGCAGTTATCAGACTTTGGATCCAAGGCTCAGGCCCCTTTTCACCCATAACTCCCCTTTGCCCTAACAGTTTCTCAGATCTCATTTAGCACTTGAACCAAACAGACATGGTCTCCAGGGCTTAGTGTGTGCTTTATTGGTTGCTGTTGCTTCAGAATTGCAGATTAGTGAATTTTTCTGAGATAGTTAATTGAAATTCAGCATAACTTCACCACTTTACTGTTAGCCTTTTGAATTTTCTATCCTTTTGATACCACTGTTGGTTTTATTCCATTTTGCATGTTTTCCGCCCTTTCTGTCCTGTCCTTTACCTGCTTAGGTGTAAAAAAATGTTTAGAGTTATCAATGATTCTTGGAAGAAATCTGCTGTGTGTCTGGCTCCTAAATTTTCCAAAACTTTGTATCCAACAAGTTCTTCCTCCTCAGGGCTG
This sequence comes from Protopterus annectens, assembly GCF_019279795.1. Taxonomy (NCBI): domain Eukaryota; kingdom Metazoa; phylum Chordata; order Ceratodontiformes; family Protopteridae; genus Protopterus; species Protopterus annectens. Next base: position 1,025,184,015 of record NC_056747.1, read on the forward strand.
GATTCTATCCAGATCTGTTCTCTGACTCTTCCCTTGCTAGTGGAGTCTAGACTACCCCACAGCTCAGATCTGCTACTCTTCCATCCGAGAGACCTTTTCATAGGTTCTCCATGCTAGGACTCTTCTTTCAGGTCCTTGTCAAAGAGTCACTTCATGGCTGATGTGGATAGGATGATGCTGAAACTCTTCAGGGCTCTAATCTACATGAAAGTTTTTCCCATTCTCTCCTGAACCTGGGGTACTGGGACAATACCCTTCCACTTCCCACTTGTTTTTTTTCTTTCCTTGATCTGGACCTTCGTATCAGGTGGTACTAGATCTGAGTACCTCCCATGGTGTCTCCTTTTTGGAGCAGGTAGACTGAGCGTCTTCAACTCCAACAGTGTCCCTCATCCTCTTGACTCTAACTCTATCAAATTTTGGGGTTCCCAGAACCAAGAGACTGATGTCAGGGTTTGGAGGTTGGGGCCACCCCAAGATTTTCAGATACGATCATTCCCTTTGGAGTTTTAAACACTTGATGGTTTAACCCTTTTGTTTGCTTCAGAGTAGAGAAGGGCCATGTCTCATGAGGATCTCCTATCCGGATTCTCACATCCTAAGATAACTCCTTTAGGACCATCTTCAGCCTTCAAGGCATTTGAAAGGGCTTTCTCCTTATCTAGAGAAAAAGTGACCCATTGTTGCTCAGATCTATCCCAATCCTCTCTGGCATCTGCAGTGTTGATCCTACATCATCCTGTTCCTTCAGGACAGCCAGCTCCATCCAACAAGCTTCAACAGAGCACATAAGATGTGCTCCCCTTTGGCTTTTATTCTTCCCTCTCCCTTGGAAGAGCACAGAAAGCATTCATGCAAAAGGAGGCATTTAGACTCCCCTCAGGAGTCTCTCACTGATGACACTAACTTCGATGAAGGGGAAGGGTCCCCACTTGAAGACATCTCCTTTGGGGACATCCTACAATTGCTTAGGCAAAGAGGAAGTTGTCCACCAATGCCACTTCCCAAAAGGAATTGGTATTTCTTAAGGCGTTTGGCGCTCTCCTATCTAAATCCAGGGGGGAGGGTTCAGTGGGCATGGATGGAGCCAGACATGGTGGAGCCCATTTTTCACAAGCCTGGCAAGATTCTCGTTTTACCCTAAGACAGGCCTCACTGGAGCAAGGTGCCTGCAGTAGATGACATCAAGATAGTGGTAGTCCCAAAGAAAAAACTCTCTTAGTAGAGTTCTTCTGTTTACCCCCAGAGGGATTCTCAGGCCTGGACATATTTGTTCTGACTGTAACTGCAGTTGTGTGGGAATATGCAATTGCAGTAGGCCCATCACAGTAGCATTGGGAGGTGGTGGTAGTGGTGGATATGCTAGAAATTTATGAAAAAAATATGCCTCCTCCCTTCATCATATGATGGACATTATTCCCACTCTTGCTTCTTTCTCCTTATGTCCCAGGATTTCAGAAGCTGGAAAGAGTAAATGGGCAATAGGGAATGGGGGAGGGGGGACAGGTTAATTGTCATGGAGAAGGGGACAAAAATTATAAATAAAGGTGAATGCATGAATGTAGAGTACAGCTGCATAACCCATCAAGCAGAATGCACCTCCCCTCCCCTGAGATGAGACAGCAGGCCATTAGCTGCTGCTTCTCATTGTCCTGGCTGGCCCTCTGAAGCTACGTAAGCTGACTGAGTCAGTGTTGTTAGTAGCATAGTCAAGAGCAAAGCTTCCATGGCAGGTGTCCGGTTTCTCTAACATTAGTCTTTATAATGCTTACTTCTACGTTTACTCATAAATAACTGCCATTTTACTGCCCCTACAGTCCCTTCTGCTATTCCAGCTTTCCTTTCCACACTACTTTCATTATTGAACCAATACAATAGTCTGTTAGCTTTGAAGACTTGCCTTTGTGTGATTTGCTTTTCTCAACAGAAATACAAACTTACTACTCAAGACCTGATGTCACTTTTTCATTGATTACTTCACATAAAGAATTTTCATTTTTCTTTAGCTACTCTGAATTTTGCTTTATTTCATAATGAGCAGCTTGATGTTTAAATTATATGTTTTCTGTTGCTAATCAGCTTATGTAGTCCAGCTGACTTACTACTGCAGTTTTTTGCTTTGTTTTCAGTTCAGTTGCTCAGTTTCAGTTTCTTGCTTTGGTCATGTCCGAAATGGATCCTGAACATAGTTTATTTACATGGTCAATGACTAACTAAATAACCTGTGGTAAAGCTACATTCTTATGCCCCACCCCATGCCATTGAGTTCTGGAGAAACAGTAGAAGATACCATGATGAGCCTTACTTGCCAATTCAAGTCTCAGAGACAGAGGATAGATTTATAAGTTCGTAGGTGTGCACTAATCTAACAAGAACCTTTTAAGCCTAGCCATGCATCCCAAATATCTGACAGGTTCTGGTACCCTTGATAAGTGTAAGCAGGGACTTGGGAGATCTAACATTTACAGGCTACCTGTGTCCATTAGAGACACATAATTCCAAACCAGGGATGAATTTCTCGTTCCCCATCCAATTGTCCAAGTTACAGTCAAATTGACTTGAATGACTCTGCTTTATATGGATAGGGAGCCTGTTCCAGAGAAGAGGTAGTATCTAGGACACATGCCTATCTCTCCAGCAGTTCCTATTTATATCACAGTCAAGGTTTAAGTCTTTAGAACTGGTAATTCTGGTGCTGTTTGTTTTGTGGATATGCAGGAGGTCCATCAGGGTGGCATCTAACAATGCCTTGTATGTCAACCATAGATTTCCCCTCAACAACCTATTGGAGACAGAATACAGGGATTAGGGCTTTCAGGAGGTCTGCATAGGACATGTTACTTACACCATGTATTCTTTTGGTAAGGAACATTTGTGGGCGTTCCAATTGTTGGCTGTGCCTGGTTATTTACATACCAAAGGAGCCGTTGTACTCAATGATAGTTGTGATAAATGCTGAATACAGTGGAACAATGACCTCCTTGGAACTAGATGCCATACCTTTGCTTATAAACATAGAATAATTTCCTCACTACTGTATAGATGTTATAGTCAAATGCTAGATTACTGTCTGTGTGTCCACCCCCGAAGTCCCTGATTACTGGGTCATTTCTTAGGGGGGGTTATAAATATGATAGTTACTATAAATGAATGACTTCCTAAAGGATATTATGCATTTCTTGGCATTTAGTTTTAGTCCATGGCTCTGACACAAGTTATCTTTCTCAGAAGATTAGTATCCGTGGGGGATTCTGTGACTGCAATCATCTGGAAATTTAATCAGCCAGAGTCAGAGAAGTAGATTCCAAAAGGAGTGGTCTGAGAACTGATCCCTGAGGAACTCCGCTTGTGACTGGTCTCTTTGTAGATGTGGACTCCCTAATTCTAAATTCCTGCATCCTGTCTGTGAGCCAGCTGGCTATCCACCTGGTGACATAATATTTTATACCTAACCTCTTGAGTTTATCAACAATGCCAGAGGGGGGTATTGTGTCAAATGCCTTGGCCAGGTCAAGGTAGGGAGTGTGAACCATTTTGCATTCATCCATTGCTTTTGTAAACTTTTCAAAGAAATCCACCAGGTTGCGTAGGCATGACCTACCCTTGACAAAACAAAATTGGGTTGGGTCCAGTGTTTGTAGGTTTCCTATGTCATTGATAATTTCCAGCACAAATCCTGGCTTTGCATATGAGGCTAGTGAGACTTATGGATCTGTAGTTTCCAGGGTCTATAGATGGCCCACCTTTGTGCAAAGCAATGACTGTTGTTCTCCATTTGTGAGGCATGAAGCCTATAGTTAAATAGGAGTTTTAGAGGGCCTGATAGGTCATGTTTCACGCCATTTAGAAGGCATCCCAGGATAATATCTCGGCCCATCAATGCAGTATCCTTGGCCTTAAGAGAGAACAGTGAGATGGAGCTATATTTGATAGTATTTCCAGATGTGAGGTTGAGGGGGAGAGAGGAGTAAAGTTAGAGCTGAATTTGTCTGCCAGTAGATCTGAATAATAATCTACCAACTCCTTGCCCACACCTGCTGTAAACATACTTATGTCAGTTTAGCACTTTTCCTTGATTACTACATTTTCTACACAGATAAACAGGCTGGAATTTAAATATAGTTTGCATTAGTTACTATAAAAGCTTCTTGAGCAGCAACTGAAAATTCATTGACATTGTCTTGCTAACCAATTTAATCCTGAAATTTGCCTAGAATGTGAAGATGTGTAACAGGCCTCTGTTCTCAGCATGTCACAGAAAATTACAATCTAACAGGGTAGCTGAGCAGAATTTCAAAATTCCACTGCAAGCATTTGAAAATCAGCAGTCCACATATTAAAAGTGCATAAAAAAGAGAGGAACAAATAAAGCAGGAAAGCAAGGACAAACATATAGTTTATACTAAATCTGAAAGAAATGGAATAGGTAGCTAATGTCAAAAGGAAATCTATGGTACTCAAAATATATTTCTGAGGTAGCTAAAAGTATACATTTAATGCTGAGTGGATGCCTTCAGGCAGAATCTGTTACCCTCTTCCTGACACATATATGCATCGGTTAATGGTCATGCCATCAACATGCAAGCAGTGATCTTAATTCTGTAAGTTCTTCACCAAAAGAGGGAAATATTTAAAATCAAGGCAATGTAAAAAGTATATTATTTTATTTTATGAGTGTAAGGTATTGCAATTACATGACATTTGCTTGATTGAAGGACACCATAAGACTCTTGGGTCTGAACCTTTAGTGTATACACTATTCTGTTTTCTTTTCTTCCCTGTCTTCTTCCTCACATCTTTGTCTGTACCAAGCCTGCTTGAATGCCTCCTTGGGTCCTTCTCCAATATGCACACTGACAGTATTGTGTCATTGCAGACCCTTTGAGGGTAATGGTGTGGCATCAGGCATTATTATATCCCAGTGATCCATGATATTATCCACCCTGCAATATATTATTGTTTTCCTCACCCCCTTTTCCTACTTTCAGTACTTCTTACATTCCAGCCTTATACTTTATCAGGCTTGAATGGTAGGGCCAACATCCTGCTGACATTTTAATTGGTGTCATCATCCTTTTGTCACAGTATAGTGGCACAGATGTGAACTATTAATGATTTACCCTTGGTGGCAGGCATATTAAATGATAAATGATTTCTATTTTTGTTTCTATTTATAGGCTACCAGCAATCATATAAGCATATAAAACTTGCCAATGGAAAAATGTCCCAGGTTTGTCAAGTTCAGTCATATGGCTAGACCCTAAATCTGTTTATTGATTCAGTGGAATCATGGCCCATGGATTCAGTAAGTATTTTCTTGCTGGTAAGTGCAGTCAGAGTTCAGCAAAATCTTGTCAGTTAAGCTTTTGAAGTAATTGCCAATAATATATTTTAAAACTGGCAGCATGGGTAACATGACAGTTTCACTCCTTTTTATGGATAAATTGAATTTGATTAAACTGGAGCCTTTCACAATTCTGAATTTTATTTTAATAAGATATGATCTACTTATAAAAAATAAGTTAAGCCTATATTTTCAATGTTTTCTTGCATAATGTTCCACTGATCTGTATTACAGGTTTTTGCTAAACTGTAAATAAAGCAATAACTGTTTATTGGATAGAGAAAGTTACATATTGCTGATATCTGAACTGATTTATTACTCTCATCCTTATGTGGGAGGTGGTGCATGGTCAGGTGGTCAGGAATTCCAAGAAACTATAACTCCATATTGACTGCAAGTGCAATTATTTTCCAGTCCATCCAACAGCAGGTACAGGTAACATTATGGAGCCTCTGTAAACAGGAGAAATGGCAGCTGCATTGTAACTAATGATGTTTAAGTCCTCAGGTAGCTCAGGTTTATAGAGGTGGTATAATACCATATGGGCCTAAACGAGATCTTAGCTCACAAAATGAACAATGGCTAAGAAAACTGAGTGATGGAAATTGCCAAACTGGACTCATGATAGCCTTTGCTACTCTGTGGCACAAAAGGTAGGCAAATAAACTGACCTGTATAGATACATAACTGAAAAGGTATAACAGAACTGGTACAGCAAAAAACACAAAAAGCAGAGGCGAAAAGAATGGAAACAAATATATCTCTGGGGTATGTTTGGGGTAATTCATCCTCTATATGATTTATCTAGGTCAGAGTCCCAGGGGAGTTGGAGTCTATGTTGAAAGTTGGCCATAATATACAAACAAATTCTGGAAGGAATTATATATAGTATGTTGCAGTGTTTTTCAATTTTTTTTCTGAGAGCATGCACAATGCATTAATATATTCACGGCTTCCATGTGGCCTAGTAGAGAATGACACACAGTGCTGCACCTTCACACACAGTTCTCAGATATTCCGGAAGGCATAATATATGCAGCATGTGATGCACTTTCTGTTGCTAGTGTCGAGTTTGGGCATGATGTGAGTACATAACTAGATTCAAAAAGGTGAAGCAATACGTTAAGAAGGGAAGGTGCCAAGAAAGAAGGCACTAGTGCAAGGCAGGAAAACAAGTCTGAGTGAATAGCAAGCAACATATGAGTTACGTCAGGCAGTTTTACCACATCCCCTCACAAGTTTACTGTTACTACCTAACATTATAAGTAATACATTATCTGACATTTTATCTTATTCTTATAGCTGATTTTTTTTCAAAGAGCATGATGGATGGATGGAAGATAGGAAATAGAAAATTCAGCCCAGGGATCACTTCTGTGGCTCTGCTCGACAGGGGCACAGGAAAATAATTTTCTTGGGTGGCAAAAGCCAGGGTACCATTGGACTAGGCTTATATAGGCCCTAGGGCCAATAGCCTAGTACCTACCTATGAACCTATGAACCTATGAACCTATGAGATGTATGAACCTAGAGTGGCCACTATGTGATAAAGACAACAAAGAAAAAGCAGGTGTATTCCAGGAGAGCCTTACATTTTACATGAGTTCATAAGCTTGGGGAGAGGTGAGGGGTTGAGGAGCCCTGGGTGGGTAGAAACCATTAGGGAAATATTACTGTGATGCAATGAGTGATAGTTGGTGATGATGGTATATTTTGAGTTACAGAATTAAAGCACTGACCTCCTCTGTGCTCCTCTATTAATTAAAGAGGTAAAATTGCTGTACCTAGTATCCACTGAATGAAGAAAGGCTTTTCTTTGTAGGTCATAGTTTGCTTTTGGCTCTTTTCAGCACCATGGCAGTAACGCATACCAAGTAAAAGGATGGAAGTTATCCTGCTGTGCTAAAAAATGCATATCAGGTAGAATCCAACGAGTAAATGAGTGTGTCTGCCCGATGTGTTTCTTTACCAGAAGAGGTTTCTCTCCTACTTAATAATATTTTTTTACTCTTTTTATTTTATAATGTTGTGAATGTATATGTTTGTGTGCATGTGTGCTATATGCTTTTTTTTTCTGTTCATTGTACTGTTCTGTGAGAGGCATATTTAACCTACTGGGATATGTTACTATGCTACCTTTGTAATGATGACAAATTCTTTGGTGAAAACAAGGAGAATTACTGCCATGAAAATGATTTTTTATTTGATTTTTTTTCTACAAAGGTAGCAGAATACACAGTTAGTCAGCATATAGAACATCTTTAGAGATCACTAGAGACTGAAAGGTGCAAAGCCTTTCATCATACAATCAGACTGATGACTTGATAATACATTTTGCAAAGTTTCTAGAGTGGAGTAGTATAAACAATGCAAGCACAATGAACAATGCAGTTTTAAAAATGAAAAAAAAATGTCCAACATTTCCTGTATTAGGAAGTTTTGTCTGTGTAGCAATGGATAATATTATTAGGATTAGCATCATATAAACATTTGAATCTGTGCTCAATGTAACAAATGACTACCTTTTATGATATAATAAAATGTACCTAATTTTCTATGCTTTTTAAATTGAAAAAAAAAAGAAATGTGAAAGGATATTGTACTAACTGATGAGTAGCAGTGATAGAAACTGGAGGGAGAGGGGGAGGCAATTATTTGTCAGATCCAACTTTGAATTGATTGTGTTGATGACCATGCAGTGTATACAGTCAAAAGCTGTCACCAAATCCATGATGTCAGGTATAATATTCTTTGCGCAGGTTTGTGGAGATGCATCTGTAAGATGACTGCAGTGGCCTTGTTTTTAAACTTGAGATCTCAGACCTTGAATCTAATCAATGTAATTGCCCAACTCGAATTAATGTGACATGTAATGTACTGCTCAGATGTAGGCTTCATGAATTTGTACTGGGCTGGCTATTGTCAAATGGCCATGTCTATTAGAAAAGCAGAAACACTACAGCATTGTTATGCCAATGCAACATTTTGTCATCAGCTATGAAAGGGCACAGTGTTTCTCCCAGCTTTGTAAACATTTATATGGTGGCTAATGTGTCCAGTTTGTGACTGATTTCATATATGACTGGATCAGTTTGTACTGTGGTGGCACAGACATTTGATAAATGATTGTGTGGCTGTTGAAGTGGTAAGCAAAGCACATATGCAGCTTTGTACATAAATGAATGATATCCTGCTTAGGTGACTCTTTTCTCTACTGTTTACAGATCAGTATAATATCATGGAACTTCCCTGCAGTCAGGTGTATGTTTATTTGCAACTATATTGTGGAAATTAGGCACAACAATACGTATAAATGAAAAAGCACATAGTGTCTCAGTTACCATAAAGTATTTTTTAGTGGCCCACAGCAGAGTATTGCTAATGACCAGGAGCTTTGGACATTAAATGCTTTTAATTATAAGAATTCCCAGTGTAATACATCAGCATGTTTGAACATAATAATTCATGTACTTCACTCAGTTTCTGGACCTGCAACCTAATGTTAGGGTATTTATAGGCGTCAAATATAATAGTTTTTCATGTGATGCAGAGCCAGACGTGAGCATGGGATCTGGCTTGATCCCACATTACTGTCTATCATTATATTATGACCATTGGCTCATCAGCATGTGTTTTGGATGACCCAATGGCTTACAGTTACTGCAAGCTGCTTGATTTAAGATTGAGTTGTAACTGCTCACAGGAAGTGAACCAAGCCAAATATAAATCTTTAGCAACCTCTAGCTTGTCCACTGCTACCAAAATGTCTGCTTTTTTCTGACAAGGGCATAGTAGCTATTATAAATAGTTGTTTCAATATTATTTTCATGGTGTTTATTTCTTATCTGATGATGTCAGAGTTCCTGTATTTTAATCTCATTACTTGCAGTGCTTTACATGTTAAACTTCTTGCAAGAAGGACTACAATTCATTACATGTACTTTTCAGTAGTGGAGTTCCTTACCCTACAGTATGTGAGCATTAATACTATTTGGGGTTAAAATTAACAGTAATACTGAGACATTTGCTTTTGTTTGAATAAGCAAAAGTGTATTCAAACATTAGGCTTTACTTCTGAATTTAGGATGAATCCACTATTAATTGGTAATCTCAGCATTACACTTAATAAACAACCTCTGTCATGCCTTTAATTTCCAAAGTTAAAAGATAAAATGCATTGTCATGTTTTTTTTTTTTTTTTTGTATTTTAGATCTTACCCAATTACTGTTCTTTCTTTACCCTGTCAACCCATTTGCTTTTATTTCTTGGTGAGAGCCAGACACCTTCCAGCCAGGGCGAGAGCCCTGTGGCCCATTTGTTCCCTGGCTGGAAGGCCTAACCATACAATTCATTCCTTGGAAAGTCAAAAGATAGGTTGCAATGAGCAGACTCATCTGCCAGACCCAGCATATTTTCCTTCAAAGCCCTGGAGCTCCTAACACCCAAGGCAGCTCTTGAGCTCCAGTATGAGTTTATGACAAGAAGCATGCATGTCTTCACATATCTTCCCTGGCTCTAGTGTACTTGCATGGCTGGGCAGCATCTGCTCAACAGGTCCATATTCCATGAGTGCAACACCCACAGCTCCTTGTAGGTTTCATCTAATCAATGAGCCAGTGCCTCCTCTCTCCTCTCAGATGGGTAAGCTGGCAACAATTGCTTGCTTCCATCCTCCATGGGCTGTTCCATTTAGTACCCATACTGCTAGTCGAACATGGGCCATCTGTGTTGCAGTCACCACTTCATCCTTTTGCTACTTGAAGGCTGGGCATGCTTTGCCATTTTTCAAAAGATCACAAAACTGGCCTTAGCTGCTGCTGTAATGTCTAGATGGAATCTAAAGTCTAATTTATTTCATACATTAAATTCAGTAGACACAGCAGTTACAATTTTTCTTCCAGTTGTATCTGTTAATCAATCCAAATTGTATATGATTATGTCATGGCTCTCAAACCCAAAATAAAACTGTCGACAATGAAGTAAATACATTTTCATCTTTCTTCCACTCAGTCATCAAAATAATGGTCCGAACTTGTAAGGAATGAAGGCCTTCAAGAAGAATGGAAAATGATTTGGGTGGGTGCAGATACATATCTAAATGTCTCCTTTTACAAAGTTTAAACATTTGTAGTTTTAAGACTTTTGAGAAAATCTAAATTTTGCTTTATGATCTGGTTTTGTTGGGAATTCCTATTTCCATTTATTTTTTCTTATTGTCCCAGTAAAGAGGCAGATACTCTACATATTTCTGAAATTTCTCCAAAATAAGTGTAATTTGATCTAATCTTCTTTCTGTGTTGAAAAAGCTGAATATTTTAAACTCCAAATGTAATTGGTTCAGCTGTGTCTAAAACATACTAGTGCAACATTTGGAGCTAGAACATAATATTCTAATTTATGCTGTTTCATCTTGAGTAAAATTGTATACTGTTAAAAACTGGGTAAGAAAATCCAACATTTCCTTATGGAATTGGAAAATATTTTTGCATGACTTGACAACATAGTTTCATAATTTCTTGCTAAGCATAAGGCCGAGTAGATCATCAAGAAGCAAATTTACAACACCGAGTACTTTTGGGAGACAAACCTCATTTAGTAGATTTCCTCCATATCCCAGGTGAAGATTTGTGATTACCAATTTACTCATCCAGACTGGTTTTATTGGTTAGCTGGGATATATTGTACTTGATATGTTAGGGCTTCCTATTTCAGAAACAGGAGATTCATTAGATTAGATACCTATCATGCCAGTTGGTGGAGCTGATCTTTTAACATAGGTTTAGGTCTCTAGAGGGGATGTTTGCATTACAATTGATCCTATTTCTATGAAGGAGTTCAAAGAGTGCTGGGTTATTCATAGCACATAAAGTTAAGCAGTGATCATCCTGCAGCAACCTTTATAGCATTGTGTAGAAGAACAGGACATTTAGTCTATTCGATTAGCTAAGGTTATTGCGACCTGAAATCTTTTTGCTGAGAACACATTGAGATGTCTGAAGTTGGTTTAGGTGCTTAGTGAGGCACATACTAAAAGGGGTATTATTTTCAATACATTATCTTAGTTACAGCAGGGCTAAAGGGGCAACTGCCTTGGGTCAAAGTGTTAGGGGGTCTATTTGGCTATCCATCATCCCGATTGCTGTTTAGAGCAATATTGGCTTTTAAAAGCTGGTATTGCATTTGTGGTCAAACCTGAGTTCTGTAGCACTCCATGTGCGATCTAAACTCCAGCAAACAGTTTGCTTCATTGTAGGAAGCTGTTTTTTTTGCAGTTTAAAAGTGAAAAATGTTTTCCTTAACTAAAACCTGAGTGCTGTAGTGCTCCATGCAAGGTATAAACTGTATCAACAGTTTGCCATATTTGCAGCAAACAGTTTGCTACAGTTTAAAGAAGAAAAATACTTTTTTAAACTAAAACCTGAGTGCCATAGTGGTCTGTGCAGTTTATAAACTGTAGCAACTGTTTGCAGCATTTGTAGCAAGCAGTTTGCTACAGTTTAAAGAGAAAAAGAAAAAGAAAGACATTTTTTAATCTAAAAATCTGAGTTCCATAGCACTCTGTGTAAGGTAAACAGTAGATGTTTGCTACAGTTTAAAAAAAGAATATTTTTGCATTTTTCTTTTAAATGTGAGGAATGAGGGTAGGGGCAGGGTATAGAAATGGGACCTGAATGGCAGAGATGAACGGGGGTATGTCATGTATCTGGTCACCTAGCTGGTGTACCAGTCAAAGGAATAGACATTTTGTTGCTCTTCACTTGAAGAGCTTGGGGTGGGGGTGGGGCACAACTTTCTAGGACCAGCAGAAATCTTTTTCTTTTTCTGTTACTCTGGTTCATGGATGGGTCAAAACTGGAGGGAATAAAGAGGGAATGTAACTTCTTTGCACATTAAAGAGATACCACAAAGGATAAGTTGTGCAAGGCAGAAGGATTTTCTAACCACAATAGAGATGTGGTGGTCAAAGGAGAGTTTGGTATCAACATAGATACTCAAGGCCCTGATGGCTGTTACTGTGTCAAATGTTATCTATATGTTATATATCTATATGTTATATATCTATATGTTATCGGCATGTTATGAAGTAGTGATACTAGATTTATCCTGTGCTGTATTTCTTGATGATGAGGTTATGCCTTTTGTTAAGATGCCAATAATTTGTTTGGTCCAGTCCTTGTTGCAGAATTTGAGTATTAGGATGGGATTTGATAACCACCCCAGTTTGTAATCATCGGCAAACATGGTTTAGTCCCTTGATATTAGTTTTAATGTTGGAGAAGTATGCAACAAGGAGAAGAAGGCCCAGGACAGAGCCCTGCAAAACTGTACTGGTAATATTTTTCTATCTAGAGAAATACCATCAACCTTAATAATATAGATTCTGTCAGATGGCAGTTTACCTATCCAGTGAAGTATACATGGGTTAATGTTGAATTGGGAGAGTTTGTTAATAAACTCAGCTTGGCTGATAGTGTTGAAGACTTTGGCAAAGTCCAGATAAGCAGTGCGAACTGCATGCTCCTTATGCTTGGCCTCTGTAATTCCATTAAGGATCTCATCCAGGTTGATCAGACATGATCTGCCCTTTGCAAAGCTGAACTGATACATATCCAATGATATAAGGTCGCCTTCTTTGATTATTAGTTCAGTTATAATATGCTAAAATGCTGGCAAAGTATGAATGCTAATTTCAGCTTTGAATACATGCATTTGTTGATTAGCTTTTTTAGACCACAAGCGGAGATTCTTTTATCAGAGATTAGAAAGCTACAACTGGAAATCTCTGATACTTTCTCCATGGATACTATACAAGACAGTTTGGATATCCTATTTACTGGCCAATGAAAAGAAGCTTCAAGGTATTAAGACCAGGAAGCTACAGAGGGACATTAATGATTTTAGGCTTAGCACTGTGTTCACATGGTCTAGGTCTTCTAATAACAGCCCTTATTTAAATGAAAGAGTATCCTTAGAAACTGCTGCAGATGTTGTAGCAATTTCTGCAGGCTCTGCTCAGAAGGAAGTCCCTATAGAGATGGGGGGTGGGTCTCAATGCCACCAGGAGAAGGCAGTGGAAGCCTCAACAGTTGGAGGGAAGTCATTGAGTGCAGTAAATGCCAAAGATGCCATCAATATTGCAAAATCAACTTCGGACATGGCCACAAGTGAAGTTCTGAACAGAACCGAATCTGCTTTAATGAACAATACCGACGTTTTGAACATTGAGCCACCCGGAATGGATTTTTTGCTGGCTCAACCAGTTCCTATTGTGATGAAACAATGGCCACCTTAGTCTCAGAGCAGAGGGAGGAGAAGGAGAGTACGCCGGCTGCAAACAAGAGATCATATGGTATACAAGAACACCCGCAGCACAAAGGTGACTTCATTGTTAATCTTTCTAGTGTTGAACTAACTGAAGCACATTGTTCTTTGCTGAATAAAGGCCTTTCTTTTGTATCCTCCCAAAAATCTGAATTGACTGATGTTTTACTTAATCTGAGACTGTTTGCTAGAGATCTAACTCTATGTTTTGAGTTTTGTAATCATGGAAATAATGCTGAGTATACTGTGTTTAAAAAACCTAGCACTTATATACCTAAGATACACCCCACTATTGAAGTACTTTGTAACCTATGCAAATCTGAAATTAGGGATTCTTTTAATGGGGAACGTGCTTGTGAATACTTTAATATGACAAGAGATAAAAAAGAAGCACTTGTTGAATTAAAAAGAATGCATACTGTTGAATTTCACCCTGCAGACAAAGGAGGGGGTATTGTTATACTTGACAGGGATAAATATGTACAGTCCATGCTTACTTTACTTGGTGATCAGGCTACCTTTATAATTGTCAATGCTAGTACTGTTACAGCCCTGATAGATAGAGTGGCTCTTCTGATTTTTGATTTTCTAATTACAGGCATGATTACAGAGGATATCTTTAAGTATTTTTGCATAGACAATCCAGTGATACCAACTATTTATGGTCTACCGAAGATACATAAGAGTATTGTTAACCCACTCATGCACCCTATTGTGTCCGCAAGAGGGTGGGTTACAGAACCCCTCTCTATCTGTGCAGAGAAGTCTTTGAGACCTATTGTGGATGTAATACCCACTATTTTGAGGGATACAAAGAATTTCTTACAAGATCTCTATCAGAGGACTTGAGCTATAGATATGGATAAAGAGCTATTGTTTGTTAGCCTTGATGTAGGGTCTTTGTTTACTGTGATACCAAATGACTGGGGCGTAGAAAATATTAGAACTATTGACTGAAGGTAACCACTACACTAATGTTAAAGTAAGGTTGCTATGTGAACTTATTGAGATTATTCTAGAGAACAATGTGTTTTTTGTTTGGTAAAGATTACTATCTGCAGAAAGTTGGTGTAGCTATGGGCACGGCTTGTGCCAATAGGTACACCAACCTAGTGCTGGCCAAATGTGAGATTGACAATGTCTTTAACATAAACCCATCACTGTTGTGGTATAGACATTTTGTTGATGATTTTTTTGTTGTAGCAAGATGAAGTACAGAGTTTGTTGTCCTTTGTGGATTATTTACATACTACCACAACGTTTTTAAAGTTTACTGTAATGTACTCACACTCTAGTATTTCATTTCTGGATGTGACTGTTAGTAAGAATGAATTGGGTAGTTTCTACACAGGTTTATACAGGAAAGTTGTGAGGAAAAATGCTCTGCTACATAGACAGAGCATGCATCCTAGACACATTCCATGCAATATACTTAAAGGACAATTCTTGAGCTTGATGAGGTTACATAGTGATGACACCAAGTTGAAAACAACATTTGATAAACTCAAGCATGACTTTATAGAGAGAGGGTATAGTGAGAGAGAGGTAGATGAATATATTAGGCTTGTATCTTTAGATAGGAATACCAGAGGTAAACCATTTTTCTCTGATACAGCCACACCCTTCTTGCTTCAGGGAGAAAGTAATGTTAGGAAGGTTAGGTTTCCATTTACCTTCTCGAGTGATGTGAATATATGCTGTAATATAATAAAGAAGAAGAATTGGAATATTCTGTATGCCAGCCATGACTCTAGAGGCATTGTTGGTGATAAACCCGACTTTTCATTTAAGAATAATAGGACAGTCAAACAGCAACTGTGCTACAGGAAAGGGAGCAGCTTGACGCTGGAGTCCCAGAGGTTTGGTAGCTATCCATGTAGACACTGTGAGGCATGCAAACATATTTTTAGTGCATCTAGCTTTGTGCATCCAACACTTCGTTGTTCTGAGTTTCCCTTTAATGCGGACCGCAGTACTAAGAATATTGTGCACTACTCTAAGTGTGTAGCATGTGATGCCTACTATATTGGGAAAATGAACCTTCCCTTTAGGGACAGAATTTTAGAACATCTACGTGACATCAGGAATTGCAAGAGTACTAGTGCTTTAGCTAGATATGTAATTGAAGTAGGGTGAGATCATTATTTTAAGTTTTTTGTTTTAGAAGTAATACCAGAAGAGAATAGGGGTGGTGACTTGAAATGTAAGACAGAAGCATGCAAACAGAAATGGGTTTTATTTTTCAAGGCTGGCACCCACCCCGGGATTAATGACATGGTTTCATTAAAACCATTTTTAAAACAAAGACCACTTAACACATACCATATGAGTATTTTTAAAGTTGTCATGTCACGAATTACATGGGAAAATTTTAGCAATCTTGCTATCAAATATATCTCATCGCACACATTAGTTTATTCAAAAACAAAAAAAAAACAAACACTATTACCAAAAATATTGGGGTTACTTACTAGATATAATTCTTGACAAATAAAATTCGCCCACAAATTGACATGAAAAGCTAACCTTTTAATAAGAAATGAATATAGTATAACCAGTTTTCTTGCATCTTCCCCCTTCTCTTAGTATATGTGTACCTAGATATTTTCCCTAACCATACAATAAATGGTTGAATTTCTATCTTTACTTTCTATATAAACTATCCCCATTCCACTATCCCTTATGAGAACAAATGAACATAAGAATTCTCATACTCTACATGACAATGTAGTGACTTCTAGTGTATATATTGTATATATATATATATATATATATATATGTGTGTGTGTGTGTGTGTGTGTGTGTGTGTGTGTGTGTGTGTGTATAATTTTCTCGAAACAAGATTGTTGTCAGTTTTCTTTAGATATGTATTTGTATTGTTTATTTGTATTTTTGAGTTATTATATTGTTGTTATTATTTGGAAAAAAAGAAAATTGAAATAAAGAGATTTTGGAAAAAAAAAGTTATGATTGTGTATATTATGCTTCCTACTTGGATTTTTTGCACTAAGGATTATTAGATACTAGCACTTTAAATGCTGTAATTGTTTTTTACTCATTAATTAAGCAGCTTTTTTCATTGGCTATTACTGCTTTTTAAACTGTATTGTGTTAATGTGCTGTTGTCTGATGAAGCGGTTACCAACCATGAAAGCACTTACCTTGTGTGATTAAACTTTATTTTTATTTCCATTTGGAAGTTTTATTTTTTGCTGCCTTGCTGGGACTGAACTTGTGTTTTTATACATAATATGCTATTTGACTGCAGATAATACTAATGAGCCTAATTAATCTGTAATTCTCAGGGTCAGCAGAAGTGCTGCCTTTGTGCAGGGGCACCATAGCAGTTTCTTCACACTTTGTGGATTTAATCACTTGATAGGCTCAAGCAGAAGAGATGACAGATAGTTTTAATAGATATAGCTTAGCACTTCTAAGTAGACATCTAGAGATATTGTCAGTATCCATTTAAATGGTAATTTTAATTTTGTAAATTTCCAAAAAGACCTGATCAGGGATAATTTTGTGAAGAGAGGTATAGGATGAATGGAAGGGATAGGGATGAAGGTGATTGCCATGAAATTGGAGTGGAATTCTTCTGCATGAATATGAGCAATGTCCGCTGTGCTGGTGACATAGAAGGATAAAGTCTGACTATGACCCAGGTAAGCTGAGTTTGATTAGTGGCTTGGGAGCTAGACACTGCAACCTGGAGATAGAAATGTTCACCAAAGAGAGTAGGGAGTGGGTTCCAAGTGTCTTGTGCACTTGTTCCAAACCAATCACCACCAGATGGCAAGAATGGTGTCAAATGGTAGGAGTCAATACACATGTGATGTTGGTATGGTCACCCAAGCCAATGACAATAGTCCTTGTCAGCCATGAGGAATGCCCACAGATTGATAGTGTCTCCTGCATTTATATAGCTGTCATGTCACTACACATGGGGAAGGGTTAGGGCTTTTATACTAAATATGCCATCACTGCTGGGATGCTGGTAAGAGTACCAAACCTCCTGATGTGTAACTAGATGATGGCTTTTGCAGACAGCTTACACCCTAGGGCATCTGAGAGAGAATAATCACCCCTAGAGAATAAAAGGACTGAAGTTCAGTAAGGGGTGGCTTGGTTGGCAGGTGGAGGAGAACCTAGAAAAAAATGGGAATATTTATAGGGTCACAGAAGCAACTGCTATTAGAGTTATGTTCAGTACAGAATTTTTAGCTACTTCTAAGATACTTACTATAGTGAAAGAAGGCCTTATGGCTGTCCTTGTAATTAGTTGCAACCCTAACTTCATAGTCTACCTTGTATTTCCTAACACCAAGTATGAAGGACTTACTAGTTTTAAATCCATGTTAAAAGGATGATGTGGAGATATTTTAAAGATGGGCAGGAGTTTTCTTTTTCCTACAGACTTATTTAGATTGTTAGTTGCACCAGATAAGTTTAGTTTTAAACTTAGCTTCATGCTTACTTTGGATGGATACATATGCCTTAATGGAGCTATCCAAGATCGAGACAATTCAAAGGCATAGAGAACAATTGCAGGTACAAGATTTGCTGGGGGACAATACTACTTGTGTTTGCCATGAAGATCAGTAAGTAGTAAATAATATATTTTGAATTAATCTCTGAATGTACAGGGGTTATAAAGTAGGTTTCCAGGAAGGTGGTCACAGCAAGATGATCATGCTTGATTGGGTAAAGAGTGATGCAACTGAGAAAATGTTTGTGAAGACAAAATCTAGAAGATTATCAACTCAGGTGGGTGTGGAGGCAATTTAGTCAAGTGTACTGCCATTTACAAAGTGCAGAACTCTTTGAGCATATTTGCTATTGGCAGTATACATTTACAGGTTTACTTGTGGATAGCAGTTTCACCTATAAGAATGTGTCTGGCTTAATGGTTAATTTTTCTAACTGGTTAAGCCATTTTACAACTCTGAAGGGGGCATATTCAGGGATCTATTACTGTCTATAATGCAAACAAAGACCTCAACCAGTTCCAGATTTGTATCATGCAAAATCGGGTAAGAGACATCGGGGTTATGGTAAAAATAGATACTCCCCGCTGTTGCTGGTGGATCTGAATGCATGATAGGTGTCACACCCTGGAACAGAAGGATTGCTACACTACACTGAAAATAGGTTTCTGTAATTACACAAATGCCGATGCCTTTGACGGTAAGGAAGTCCTCAAGTTCAAATATTTTGCCATATAGGCCTTGAGCATTGAGCACTGCTACCTTGAAATGATCCAGTCCAGAATTTGCTAGGTTGGGATGTCCATCAGATGAACAATGCCTAAAAAGGTACTATGATATTTGCAAAAATGTAATGCAGTGTGTGAAAACTGAGTGGTGAGGTATGCAGGTCATTCCTTGCAAAACAGCAGTTGAAAATAAGAATTGTATCCCATACCACAAACTCACAATTAATGACATCAGTTTTCTAGCCAATTATTGGGCCAAATATTTTGTCCCTGAAATTAAGCATCATTCTTGATAAAATGCAGAATCCTGTTCAATGTCAAGACCTTGCCTTCTTTAAAGACATGAGCAGAGAGCTCAACAATTTCTACCTCCTAGATTTGCGAGGCTTTCAACCAAATGTCCAAGTGTATGTGAGAAAATGAACACTGTATGCAAATCATATGTAGTACAAAGCATTATAAGATTACATGCATGGGTTCTGTCACTTTGATGACATGAAGCCCCACCTCTATATTGTCATTCATAGATCTTATGCACAAATTTCAAAACATTGTAAAAGTAATGCTTATAAATATATATTATGAGTTGAAGAGTGTGCCTGCTGAATGGTTTTATACCAAATTTGCCTGGGTTTGCCTCTTAATTGTACGTGATCATTGTTGTTATTTCATGATTTCTAGTGGGTTGAAATCATAAATTAAATGTGGCTGTTTAAAATGCTTGTGGCTCCCATCCTTGTTTCATAAAGCATGTTTTCCTTGTAGGTTACTGGTTGCATTTTTTCTTAGTAAATGGTTTGTCCATCTAGCAATGACAAAATTATTACATATAAATGTCCATGGTTAACCCTTGCATCTCACATTCTTTCGCCTTTTTAAATAAAATTATTTTGAATTTTATCATTCCTACCACCAGCAACATTAAAGCAACCTCTAAATATAAAGTGGCACAATCCTCTAGCCACCCTCACTGGTGAACAGAAGGCCACTTTATTATTCAGCTGCACCACAAAAGCATTCTTTGAAAGAAATTACAAGAAAAAGGGTGACAAGATGAGGGATTGCCATATGCAAAAGGAATGGGGTAAGGATTACAAATGTAGACTATATAGATGCTGTGGGAACAGCAGCGGATGGTGTCATGGCAGATATTTTGTAATATGAGCGTTAATATTATTGGTTTATATAAATCCCTAAACTCTGGGGAAAAAGACATAGATCTTATCATAGATTACTGTGAACAGTTTAAATGCATGAAAGCAATGCCTTCAAACTAAGTAATTTAAATATTTCTTACATAACTGCTTTGCATAGAAATAATAGAGATTATAAAATAAAATCTAATTGCTATTCAAAAATATACAGACTGATTGGACATAACAATCAGTGTGCCCACTATAAATCAAGCATTACCATCTAGAACAAGTCCAGTCATCACAGTCACATACTCTGAAACTAAAAAGACAAGCCAATTGCTTCTTGTTTTGTTCTGTTGTCAGTGGAAACTAACAGTGTCTATAGTACAAGAACAGGAAGACAGGGGCGTATGACAGGTAGATTTTTGAGACATGAGCAGTTTTTGTGTCTTCTCTCCTACATTTCACTGATGTACTAACCATGTATGCAGACCTATCTGCCTTATCCATGTACCCTGCATCAGTCAGCTGTCTAGTAACCAACACAAGAGAAGGAAGAAAACTAAAGTCACATTGTGCAATAATAATTTAAAAAAATGTAAGCAATTTCTTTTTTAAATAGTATCATTGTACAATAGCAATAACCCACTCTTTTGCATGGGTAATACAGGATCTAATCATTGTATTTCAGGTTGACAAAGGTAGTTTTGGTGAACACAAACAAATCTAAAGTAGTTTGCTGAAACTACTTTTGCCAACAATGGATATTGCTTTTTTCTCCACTGTTGTGTGACCAGAGTTAATATACATAATTCTGGGGGATAAGGGGGGTGCAGGAGGGAATTATAATGTTCACTGATGGTGGTTTTGGTGAGTTGCTTTTGATTTTTTTAATCCACCAAATCTACCTTCTGTGAATTGACATTTATCCGATTTATCCACACCTAGTTGTGGAACATTGCTAAACTATTATTAGTTATATTTTTTAAGAAAAAATGATTAGTAAAAGCTGATAAAACATTTCATCTGTGGAAGTAACATTCTTGATTGGTCTGCCAGTCTAGAAAGATGAACCATTTGGCCTTTTATTATTGTGTAGGGGTGGCAACTAGTGAAATGCAGGTATGACTTAGAAAAAGTCTTCTTACGATAAAGGGTAGATGTAGAACAGTTCAAAACAAAATCTTTAGAGATTATGCCATCCAAGTAATTGATCATAACTGGATCAATACAATAATTAAACTTAAAAAAAAAAAACAATTTGATTTATTGAATCTCACAAAAAAGCCTCCCACTGTTCCAGAGCCCTTTTCCACAGAATCAGTATATCATATAGGAATCTATTTATTTACTTTATTTGACATTTGTTTACCAGGGTGGTCTTACTGGGTCTACAGAACCCATTTTCAGAAGAGGCCTGGGGAGAAAAGCTCCACATACAGTACAATATAAATACAGTATAATCCAATACAATAAAAATGACATTAGAAATACATTACAAAAAATAAATTGAAAGAACAGACTGCTACAAGATGTAATATATTCCTAAACATCTAGACAATTCTATACAGTTAAAACATTACAGACGATAATAGTCACTCTCTTCATACATGATGTAGATAGTGTTCAAAAGAAAAGTAATTAGGTAGTACAATGTGTGACATTGACTGTTATGGTACATGCCTAATAGAATGTTAGTTTCAGTTAGGAAAATAGCAGCCAGAAAGTTAGTGATGCAGGCATATAGCGATACCCCACTCGGGTATCATTGAAAAACTCATCAGCTTAAATGTTAACCCATACATCACAAGATGGGTGGCAAACTGGCTGAGTGACAGAACCCACAGGGTCAGAGTTGCTGGCGCCATGTCAGACTCAAAGCCTGTCACAAGTGGTGTACCACAGGGCTCAGTCCTGGGCCCACTCTTGTTTGGCATCTACTTTTCCGAAGTACAAGCAAACACAGGAGGGTTATGGCTGACAAAGTTTGCAGATGACTGCAAACTGAGCGCCATAGTAGAAAACACATCTGACACAGATATCCTTCAGAAGGGTCTCACAGAAACGGATAACTGGTGCCAGAGCCATGGCCTAAAGTTAAATGCCAAAAAATGCATAGTCATACCCTTCGGGAAAAACAAGGTTACCCCTAGCTACCAAATAGGTGGCAATCCACTGAGTACAGAAGAAGTTATCAGGGACCTGGGGACCCAGGTTGATAGTAGTCTGTCATTCGACACCCATGTAGCTAAAGTAGTTAGGAAGACCTTCTACATTGCCCACCTTATCATGAAGGGATTCTCATCTAGATCAAGGGAGGTCATAGTCTATACTCATCACTCATCAGACCAATGATTGAGTACAATGCCCCATTGCGAATGTATCTGACCCGACACTTGCAGCAGCTGGAGAGGCCACAAAAGTTCCTCACCAAAAGGATAAAGGGTCTCAAACATCTGTCCTATGCTGCCCGACTGAAAGAACTCCAGCTCTATTCAGTCGCTTACCGCTTGCTCAGAGGTGACCTTTGCCTAACATACAAGGCCATGTCAAACCCAGATTTGATGAATATGCTTCACCTCAAAAAATCTAGATCCGTCAGAGCCACAAGGCCCGGAGACTTAAACCTCGACACGGCTATTAATAGGACGTGCTGGAGGGATAGATTCATCACCCAAAGACTCCCTATGCTGTGGAATAAAATCCCGGTATATGTGAGGCAGAGCACCTCGCTGGCCTTGTTCAAGAGAAATCTTGACCAATGGATGGGAGATCGCAGATATACCCCAGGGATTACCTCAGTGTCACTGCTCAACAGAGGCACAGCAAAATAATGGGTATAGTTCCCCATACTAAAGGGGTGGCGTAAGCCACAAAACTATGGGCTAGGCTTGTAAATGCCCTCGGGCAGATAGCCTAGTATGAACCTATGAACCTATGAACCTATAAGATGAATAGAAGCAATAAAGCCTGAGCAGTAGCTTACGGACATGGTATAGAAGCAGAGAAGGAGTTAGAAGAGCTTTAGGATCCTGCAGTCTGTGAGGAAATGAAATGTGACAGAAGAGGAAGACCTGAGCACTAGGCAGGCTTTATGCAGGAGCAGAGCCATGTACTTTTGAGATGATTTTTTAAAGAGGCTTTGAAATGGGTTAGGCCAGGCATAGACCTGGTAGCTAGAGGTAATGAATTCCAATGTATAAAGACAGAGTATGAATACAGAGAGTGACCAGGTTTTCTTGTTGGTTTTGAGATAGCTAAGAGATTTTTGTCTTCTGATTGTAGGGATCGATTTGGTGTGTAAGTTGTGACTAGACTGGCTAGTACAAGGCAGGCAGTAGGCTTGAAAATAAGGTTGTGCAAGGTGGATAGCTGAATAAAGGCAAGTTGGTTGGGTAGTTCAAGCCAGTTTAATTCTAGGAGTGGTTTACAGTGAGTGGTGTGTGTGATATTTAGAGTTTGTGGCAAACTTTGCAACTTTGTTGTAGCACTGTTCCAACTTGCTTAGGGTAGAATTTTATAAGTTAGTTAAGATAGGGGCACTATAAAGAAGAGAGGGAAGTAAAAATGTTTTTGCAAGGGTAGTTTTGGGTGCTGCAGTAAAGAACTGTTTGTTTCTATATGAGTCCCAGTTTTTGATGAGTTTTCTTTATATTTTGTTGTATATGGGGGGTCAAATAAAAGTTTGTCAATGATAACACCTAGAAGTTTGGTTTCCTGCACTATTTCTATGGCAGTGTTGTCAGATGCAAGGATGTTGAAATGATCAGTGAAAAGGGAGGTGTTTTTGGAATGAAAGAGTACTAGTTTTGCCTTCTTTGGATTAAGAAATAGTTGGGCATTTCTTAGCCAGGATTCTACTGCTGTAAAGGACTGTTGAGTGTTTGAGAGTAGTTCTGGTAGTGATTGAGCAGTGCAGATTATGGTGGAATCATCAGCATATTAAATGAGGGTCCCAGGGTGAGAGGCAGTGTGAAGGTTGTAAAAATGTTGAAGAGTAGGGGTTCTAGGATGGAGCCTTGGGAGACTCCAATAGGGTTGTGGGGAAAGAGTGAGAATTTTTTGGAACATTTCACTGCTTGTTTATGATCCTTGAGGTAGCTTTGAAACCATGTTACTATGTTATGTGAGAAGCCTAAGTTAGACAGTGTGTTCAAAAGTAAGGGGTGAGACACTGTGTCAAAGGCCTTGGAGAGATCAAGGAATACTGATGCTGTATAGCATCCTGCATCTCTGGCCTTGTTCACGGTGTCTGTAAAAGATAATAGGGGTGTAGCTGTACTGTGGCTAGGCTGGAAGCCATGTTTGGATTTGGTTAAAAGATTGTTTTGCAATAGATATCGCATTACCTGCTGATGGATACCTCTCTCGAGACTTTTGGATATGGGCGACAAGATGGATATAGGATGGAAATTGGATGGATCAAAAGAGTTGCCTCCTTTGTGGATGGGGGTGATCTGAGATTGTTTCCATATGGTAGGTACTTCTGATTCAGATAAAGACCTATTTATAAGGATATTGATTGGGTAGGCGACTGACTTAGCGGCCAGTTTGAGGTAGTATGGGGGAGATTGTCAGCTGAAGTAGAGCAGGTTTTAGTTTTTGTAGCAGTTTCTTAATGGTGTCAGTAGGTATGGGCTGAAATGAGAATGGGGTTTGTATTACATTATGTTGAGTTTGGGGGTTAGTAATGACAGGGTTAGAAGTAGATGATGGCCTGGGGTCGGTGTCTGAATAGTTTGAAGGGTGGGGGGCCCAGCATTAGGGGTGTTAGTTAATAGGTCTGAAATTGATTTTATGAAGTGCTTGTTAAAGTTTTCAGCTATTTGTGATGGAGGGGTATCAGGTGATAGGGTGTGCTCTCCATTTTTTTCAGGGTTAAGTAGAGAAGATACAGAGTGCCAAAATTTACTGGGGTTGATTTTATGCTGGAGTTGAAGCTGGGAATAATATGACTTCTTATCTCTGTTGATTAGATTTGTCACTTTGTTACGCAATGTTTTGAAATTAACATGATTTTGTTCATTTTTGTTTTGTTTCCAGGTTGACCAGGCTGTGTCCCTTTGCTTCATCAGGTGTTTACATTCCTTAGAGAGCCATGGTGCCGAGTTCTTTTTGATTCTTTTCATACGAATGAGAGCTGGTGCATTAAGTATGTGAAGGAAGGTGTTACTAAAGTATAGTACAACATCATTAAGGGGTAGTTGTTAAGGGGTGTCCAGTCTATTTCCTGTAGGGGATTGTTGAATTTATGCAGACAAAAACTGAGAACTGATTTTATAGTATGTACTCTTAGTTGTTGGGAGTTTGTTCTAAGGGAGTAAGCTGGCAGATGATCGCTCAGTGAGCTAGACAGTGTATCAGAAAAGGGGTAATTAGCAGGGTGGGATACTAGAATCCAGTCTAAGGTGGATTGGCAGGTAAAATATTTGCTGTATCTTGTTGGAGCATTGATAAGCTGAGAAAAAACATATACAGATTTATACTATTTGTGGGGGAGGTGGAAGCTATGGTTTGCCAATCTATATTTACGTCTCCTAAGATTATTGTTTCAAGGTTTATTGTTTGGGATGTCCAGGATAAAATATTTTCCAACACTGGTATATTGTTACCTGGTGGGATATATATTACTATTGTTCACATTCTTTTTGATATATTGAGGTTCAGAAAGGAGATTAGTATCTCAGCATTGGAAAAGATGGGTATATTACTGGTATAGGGTGTGATGTTGAGTGTAGAGGGATATAGAAGTGCTATCCCTTCCCCATTTTTTTAGATCTATCTCTTCTGGTTATTGCAAAGTTTGAAGGTATTATTTCTGAGTCTTTTACATTGAGATGTAGCCATGTTTCAGTAAGGGCTATTATGTCAGGTTTATTTTGATCAATCCAGGCATGTAGTGGGGCTATTTTATTACATATACTTCTAAAGTTAAGTGTAAGTATGTTTACCTCTTTGGGGTTACTCTTGTGGTTAGGATTAGAGGGTGGACCAGGGTTAGGATGTATGTCTCCACATTTGACTAGATAAGTAATGAAGAATGTGTACCATGGGAAGTGTTTTTTTTTTTTCCTAGAAGAGGGTACTGGTGTCAAGTGTGGTCTCATAGGAGGTGAGGAAGCCAGTTTGTGGTTTGAATAGAATGGGAGGGTATAGGAGAAAAGCTGGGAGGAGATACGTGAGAAGTTGTGTTGTTTATTGGGGAGAGGGTTAGAGGAGGTTGTTGATGTGTATTGGTGTGTGGAGTATGTGAAGATAAAGCTGTAGTGAGGTTGAGAATTAAGAGTAAAGAGGCTAGGCAAGTTAGGAGGGGTATGTCGACTGTGATAGTGAGTTTAAAAATAGTAACAGTGGAATTTGCATGTTTGAATGTAGTATCAGGTGTAAATAAAGACTTATGTGATATGTGTTCAGCTGAAGATTGGAAGGTTGGAAATGTTTTGACTTTAGAGTGGGCTTTGATAATGTGGTTAGGTGTTTTACCTTGCAGTTTGTGATAAGGATGGGTGGAAGAGATGCGATTGGTCAGTAGTACAATTATGCTGCAATGCTAGTTTGTGTGTATAGTAGAAGAGAAGGTGATACACCTGGAGTTAATTTAAAATAGTTTGAGGTGGTGATTGTATTCTGATAGTAAAGTACAGTAAGATGCAAAAAGGTATAGCAGAGAGCATGTGAATTCAAGGTGATGGATGTAAGGGAGAGCAAATAGGTTTGGCTAAATAAAAGAATGTAAGGTGTGCATGAAATGTGGGTGTGGACAAGGCAGAGTTGTATATAACTGGATCATAGGAATGAGAGGGAGTGGTTTGCTTAGGATAAGAGTAGAGGTGCTGGGGGAGGGTGGGATATGGGGAAGGGCATAGGAGTGGAGCGAACAGAGCAGGAAGAACCCCTCCAGATGGTTTACCACCATAAACAATCAGTGAGGTAGGATGTTCATTGATACAAAAGACAAGTTGTCTGAACTCTAATTACTTGTCTCGAGTCACAGCATCTAATTTTATAGTTATGGGCTTTTCAATGTCTTTCCAGGGATATATTACACTGATAAGAGTGAAATATGCTGAAGTGTTAATGCAGCTTCACCTTCAACAGTAAAAGGCCTGTGAGTGTGGGTAAGTGAGTGGGGGTGGGCATATCCTTCCAGCAGATTCAACACTACAAAACAATGCACACTAGACTTAACAAATTAAGTTATTTACAGATTGCCTTACATAGATTTAACTTTATTTGTTGCTTGAGAACGTTTGCCAACTGCAGATGAAATTCAGCTATGCAAGTTCTTTAGATAGTCTATACTATCTATAGGAATCTATAGTAAACATGTAACAAAGGGGCAAATACAGAGATTAATACAAATGATTCCTCCCATTTGGACAGAATGACTGATAACAATATTAAGAGATGAGAAATGCATTCTGTAGCCAGCTTAAGTACTGTGATGGAAGTAAGTCAGAAGCCAAACTACAAGTCAGAAATGTGAGAATATGACTGAAAATATTCAAAGAAATGTTATTAAGATGAACAGCTTAAACAAACTGGGAAGTTTAGAGGGTTTTAGTCCCTAAACCTGTTACCCTTACAATTCTTTCAAAGGGCTGATGAATGCTTGTTTGATTATTTGGAGTTAAAATTTGAAAGGCATAGATGTGAAAGAGAGCTACCCAAGAGTCCAGCGATCATGCTACAATAACACAAGATGTACTAATTGGTTTACTTGGTTGGTGGGGAATTGGATGGAATAAGTTGCCTGATGCAAATAGCCAGCTCAGTGGTTCTGTGGCATCTCTGACTGTACCCAGCCAGTCTGGGAACTGAAGGATTTGGTCAGGGAGGAAGAGATGGGATTAATTGGTCAGTGTTGAGTTGCCCATGATGGTGCCCAGAATGATTAGTTCCCTATGAGAGGGTCCTTTAAGAAAGGTCTAATGTGCACACCACATGCACAGTGTTGGGAAGTGCAAGTCTATTCAAGAATTACTTAGACACTCTAACCGACATAATGGCCGATTGGGGGTATGTACTCACAACTGAGTTTGGAGGGGTGAGCATTGTACGATGCTCTTTGGCTAAAAGAGAAAGGATTATAGGACCACTGCAAGATCTGCTAACCCCCAAAGGTAAATGAATGTGGCCCACACTTTTTCCCTGACATCTTGTGTCAGTGGAGATAGGAGAAGAACAAACAGGCATATCTGAGGAAACAAGGCTAGATGGTTGTGAAGGAAGATGGGGCAAACAGAGTATGAAATAGAATGCATTGTACATTTCAGCTGCCCAGTGCAGGTGGAAACCCAGAAAGCATGCAACCTGCAATGAGTGATTCCTGCAGGGATGAAGGAGAAGAACCATCAAGGAGCAGAGAGTGCCTCCTGTCATAGTAGGCAAATCCTAGAGATTTTATTTATGTCTGGATGAAGCAAACTCCTTCAGGATCACATTGCTTGCTATGATCTCAACGAATGGTGCTGCTATTAGTTTTCTTCTAAGTGCTGTTCTATGTTTGCATTACAAAGTGACATCAGGACAGTATTAATGAACAGTTGTATGTTACCTGCCTTGATTTGCTTCAGCCATCTCTTCCCTATTCGTGCAGTTATATTGCATAAAATAATACCCACTTATCATCTTTTGTCAGATGACCCTGAGATTGACCCCCCCCCCCCAACACACACAGTCCTGTTCAAGGAAGATAACAACAGGCCAATGTCTGGCAGAACCTTTCATTATCTGTTACCTAACCAGCATCCTTCTAAACACAAGGCAAAGCAAGAAAAACAAGAAGACTGTGCCTTCGGTACCTGTCCAGTCTGTGCCAGTCATTCACTGAAGTGTTACAGATACTCAAGCAGTGATATTTATCTGCATGGAAAATTAGCCATAAGACAATAATGAAAACCGCACATCCCTTCCTCTGATTAGATATGATGACACCTGAATACTCAAAGGCTAGATTGTGAGTAGAATCTGCATTAACCCAGGTCTCACTGATGATAGGGTTATTAGGGATTTCCACTTTCAACTAGGCGCTTAGTCAGCCAGTTGTATTACTGAAGATGGAAGGATTAAGCTTTGGAATTTCTAATGTGTGGAGTAAAAGTGGTAAGAACCATGGGAGAAAATACTCCAGAGAATGCAGCATGGGGTAGCATGTATGGAGGAGACATTACTCCAAAGAATGTACTGCAGGGTGGAACCAAAGAGAGTGGATACTCCTTATAATGCAGTATGGATTAGAATGCATTTGGGGAGAATAATCCATGAAATCCACCATAGGGGGAAATGGATGAGGAGAATACTCCATGGAATCCACTACAGGGGGGAATGCATGGGGAGAATACTCCATGGAATCCACTACAGGGGGGAATGCATGGGGAGAATGCTCCACAGAGATGTGACGAAGATGTATATTAATGTGGTATACTTTTAACCATAAGGAATGAAGGATCAATGCTATTATGGTGAATGCAGAAATACAGTTATCAGTTTGGCAGTGTTATTAGCTTACTTGGAATATTTTTATTTGTCACCCCTCTCTCCATCGTACAAATGCATATAGTGCCATCTAAACAGTTTTGTTGCAGCTGAGGTAATATTTTGTTAATAAAGATCTTTCACTCTCTCTCTTTTTATTCCCTGTTAGTATTCCTGCATTTCAGCTATGCTGATGATATTATAAAGCTCAAATTGTTATTGACAGGCCCTCAACTCTCTATAGTCTAACAGGAGGTTGCAATACTATAGTATCTGCATTGTGCACAGATTCTTTTGGCCCTACTGTTTGGCTAACTCAGATGGTCTAATATGAGACAAGGCTCATTATGTTACTAAACTGCGACTGCTAGTCCTCCTCAATTGTAAGGCCTTTTTCAATTACACTGCCCAACTATGGAATATGCTAATTGACATTATCCTTTTACCTCTGCCCTTGTTTTCTACTCAACAGGTCAAAGGACATCCAATGGAATGCCATCTGTGGAGCTTACACATTTACTGCTAACTATTGCTACTTGTGTCTCAGCCTCTCATGTAAATTGCTATCCATAACTTATTATGCAAAATTCCATTCATTATCTCCAGACCAATGTTGTGGAATGATTGCCATATATGTATTTTTTAGACAAATAAAGAACGTGCCTATAAACAGCATTTTATGTCTTTGTGTGTTTGTAACTGGGAGTATGTTGTGACACTTACTGAAAGACTGTTAAGATAAGGAAATAATTTCACACTTAATGCTAAATTACAGCATGCGACTAGTCCATCCTTTACTTGATCTTGGCTGGAACTGAGAATCTGCAGATATTCCTTAGGTTAGTAGAAGATTTACAGCAGGACACTCTAGTTGTGTGTGAACATTTACAGTATCTTGGAATGCATTAATGGTAAGAGAGAGGTTAAATATATGTTAAAGGGTTGGCAATGAATCTTACATGCATTTTCAAGAATGCATGGTGTAACAATCTGCTAAGACTAGAATGTCTGTCTGGAGAGAATTAATGGAGTTTTGTAGTTCATTTGGAAGGTGTCTTCCTTAATAACATTTGAGGAATGAGTTGAGTGTAACAAACACGTTTTGTTGTGGCCAGTAAAACTTCATGGAGATAGCACAGGGTGTCATTAAAGTCACAAAATACATTTGACAACTGTCACACGGTAGCCTATTGGTTACCCTGAACAGGAAAGTATAGCAGATATTTACCTTTAATATGCTTATTCACTTGCTAGAGGGATCCAGGTTATCTAAGTAATATTTGCTGTCTATATATTAAGTAGGAAGACTTGGAATAGCTGAAAATCCTTTTGGGCAGGACTAGAAAGAGTTTATATTGTATTTGAAGAAGAGATTCCACGAGGGAGTCCAAAAGAACATCTATTTGGAAGTTAGCTATTGTAGTGGAAAGATGGACTTGCCTGTAATTAAAACAGTTTGAAACTTAATTTTCTTCTTCACACCAGAAAATCACTGGACAGCAATTACTATGTCCATTCAGAAGGATTGTGACCTGAAGTATATGCAGAGAGTTAGTCAGGATTCACTCAAGCAAAGATTGATTATCTAAGGGGAAAAAATGGTCTTGTGAAGGATGGTTTCTACAGAGCCAGTGGGTAGTGTACATTATGGCTCACAATCCCCAAGCTATATGAAACTGAAGTCTTCATGGGTAATTTAGTTCAGTATAGAGACTGAAAACCTAATGTGTTATAGAAACTCACTGAGCAGTGGTATGGAGAAAGGCAGAGGAATACATGCTGCTGAAATAACTTGGGTTGGGAGGGTGGCCTAATGTTTAAGGTGCTCGCCTTATAAACACAAGGTGCAGGGTTTGATTCTCACAAGGGATAATTGGCTAGGCTTAAAATGGCTCATAAGAGCAGTTAGCTTAGTACTAACCTATGAACTGTGCCCCTCCCTTTACTTTACACTATAGCCATTTGGGAACATACTCATACAGAGACATGGTGCACTAACAGTGAGGCTTGTAGTGTGTTTTATAATAATTAAGGCCCATAATCCTTCTACTTGTGGCCAAGTGTATCCCTAATGAAAATGTGAATGCTATTTTGCTGGTATGAGGACAGTAGTATGTGTCTGGCTTAAGCCATGTATCAGAAAGGCAAGTGCTGAATATAGCCATGTGCTTTGTGCTAGATGATATTGCAGTCACTCTAAATACCTCCCTTTCTTGGACAGTGACTGGTGAGACACAAATCAGTGTAATCATTTTTTTATCAAAATTAACTAGATTGCTTCATTCCCTAGACAAGGCTGATGACTTCTCTATTTCTCTGGGCATATTTACAGTCGGTTTTACTCAATGACATTGAAACAAATGCATTAGGTCTCTCTGTATTATTCTGGAGTTTAAGCACTTCAACAAAGCTCATTTAGTAAGTTAGTATTTTGGGGGACCCCAGCAAATGTCAAATTGGTGCCCCCTAGGTACCAGTGATCGCGGGGATGAAGTTTCTATTTCCCATCCACTCATCAAGATTTCTCTTGAAGGTGCTCTGCTTGACATGTATGGTAATTCTATTCCAGAGCATGGGTAGTCCCAGGGTTATGAACCTGTCCCTCCAACATGTTCTGTTGATTGTGGTAATGAGGTTGAGGTCTCTGGAGTGTGTGGTGCGGAGGGATTTGGATTTCTTTAGATGTAGCATTTCTAACAGAGCTGGGTCAGACATGGCTTTGCAAGTCAAGCAGAGATCACCTCTTAGTAGATGATATGAGACAGGTAATAGCTGGAGTTGTTTGAGTCTGTCCATGTAGGACATGTGTTTAAGGCCTAGGATCCTCTTCGTGAAGTACTTTTGTGGCCTTTCCAGCTGTTACATGTGTCCAGTGAGGTACATGCCAAATGGGGCATAATGCTCGATGATTGGCCTAATCAGGGAAGAGTAGAGAGAGATGATGACCTCTTTCTTCCTGGATACAAAACCCTTGGTAATGAGATGTGCCACATAGAAGGACTTTTTGACCACAGTGGCAATGTCGTGGTCAAAGGAGAGGTTGCTGTCAACCTGTGTCCTCAGATGCCCTCATCTACAGCTCTGGTGATTGACTCAAAGAAGTCAACCAAGTTGAACAGGCATGATCTACATTTCACAAAACAATTGCGTGGGATCTAGAGTTTGGAGATTCCCTCTATCCTTGTTAATTAGGTCCATGATGATGTGCTCCATAGTCTTACATATCAGACTTGTCAGGCTAATGGGGCAATAATTCCAAGAATCTGAAGTCACTCCCCCTTTATAGAGAGGGATGACTGTAGCAGTGCACCATTCAGTAGGGACAAAGCCTGAGGTGAGGCTGTGATTGAGCAGGACACACAGATGTGGTGCCATTTCACTTTGTAGCTCATGTAGAACACATCCAGGGATATCATCATGTCCCATGGAAGCTGTATTCTTGTCCTTGGACAATGCAGCTTTAACTTGTGATGCAGTAATGCTAGGTGCTTGACATTCCACCAGTATTGTGATTGGTCCTTTGGGGGGGGCTAAAGTTGGCACTGAACTTGTCAGCCAGTATATTGGCAATATCTGTTGGCTCAGTATAGGAGGTACCATTGTGCAGTAACTCGGAGCAAACCTGGGTATTGCTGTGGAGATTCTTGATATAACTATAGAAGGCTTTGTGGTTGTTTTTGGTGTCTTCCACCATTCTGCCTTCATAGCTGGCTTTAGAGGCTTTGATGAGGGATCTCAACTTTTTGTTGAGGCTAATAAGGGAGCTTTTCCAGTCTTGGGACTTCACCTTTTTCTGCAACAGTTTCATCCTTCTGTTGTAGAGTTTATTAATGGTAGGGGACCACCAGATTGGCTTCTTTTTTTTTTTGGAGGAGACCATCTTGGTTTTGTTGGGTATGGCTAGTTCTATGCATTTATATACATGTTCGTACAGTGCATTGGTGTATGATTTGTCAGTCATGCATCTATTTTCCATTGACATGGGTGTCGTGAAGTTAGCTATCTCTGTTTTTAAGAGCCCAAAGTCAGCTTTGGAGAAGTTTTTCATGGTGGTTACCTTTGCGGGGGGTGTGGGTGAGATGTGGATTTCCATGGTGATTAGTTTGTGGTCGGATCTAACCAGGGAGGAATTGACTATTGGTGTAGAGCAATGGTTGCCCATGTTAGTAATAACCAGGTCAAGGATGTTGCTTCCTCTAGTGGGGGTAAGAATGTGAGCTTGTCCAGGACATTGGAATTGATGAATTCCAGGAAGCGTTGGGCCAGTGTATTGGTGCATGAGTAGTTTTCCCAGTTGATGGAGGCATAGTTGAAGTCACCTAGTATGAGACTGTTGGCTTGGACCCTAATAGTTTCCAGGGTGCTTAGGAACATGGAGTGAGGGTCTTGGGACATGGTTGGGGACCTATAGCAGGCTATGACCTGAATCACCGTCTTATCCAATGTTAATTGTACCTGAAGTATCTCAGATGCATTATGCTGGGCTACTAGTCTGGAGGTATGCATATCCTTTGTGAATATGGAGACACCACTGCCTTTGGAGCTCCAGATCATGTTCTGGGGCTGAAAGGTGTGGAATGAGTTATAGCCTGGTAGCACATGGATGCTTTCTGCTGCTTTAAACCAGGTCTCCTGTACAGCACAAATGTCGATGTTCTTCATTTTGAGGAGTGCTTTGAGCAAGTGCGTCTTGAGATTTAGACTTATAGCATTGAACAGCATGACCCTCAGATTGCATTTATTTATAGCTGTTACAGTGGTAATTTGGTCTTTGGAACATTACCTAAAAAAAGCACTATAGGGGTGGCAAGAGCCTTAACCAGTATCTGGACACTCAGGGTGACAGATTCAAGCCATCTCTGGCAAAGCATCAAGGTCTGTCAATCATGTCATTCCAAGCAGACAGATACTGGATCCCCTTAGAATGACACCAGAAACTTAGCCAATTGTTGAAGTTAATCATTTTATGCTTGTACTGCAGTATCATTCTGGGTGATTATAGGGTGCTGCTCAGGGCTAGGATCATACCTGCCTGGGCCACATAATCCGAGAGCTCCTCCATGTCTCTTTTCATGTAGTCCAGGGAGGTGCATCTCAGGTCATTCACACCCACATGGGCCGTGACATAGTCATACTTGTACTTGTTGTGGAGTGACCTGAGTGCGTATGTTATGTGTTGGATTCTGGCACCTGATAGACAGCTGACTGTTACCTTTTCCTTATTTAACCTAGTGAGTGAGACATCAGTGTGCCTCACTATTGAGTCATCTTTGATTAGTGTATTGGGCATGCTATTTTGTCTTAGGGGTTTAGGTTGATGGGCACACTGTGTAGGTGAGCTATGTGTCTTGTGGATTGTGCTGTGTTGTGGTGGCCAAGTGCGTTTCTGCCTTGGAGGTTTCTGCTGTTTAAATAGATTCCTATTGAGAGCCTTCACAAAGGTGGGTGTGTGGTTTGTGTTATTATGTGAGAGCTGTGATGGTGGGTGCTCTGGAGGGCTATGTGTTGCATGTAGTGTGGTGCAGGTGTTGACCTCCTCTTGACCAGTTATTCCGGTCTTGGCTTGAGAGTTCATGGCTTCCAATTTGGATATAGAAATGCATCTATTACAAGTCTGAGTGTTGGGAGGTAAGAGGAGAGGGTTGTCTGTGTACATGAGGCAGTTGCAACATTGCCTCAGAATGCCTACATTCACCAGGTTAATAGGAGAAAGCACAAGGAACTGACCTTTAGACATGCCAGGAGGGATGGTCATTATTACTGAGTACTGGAGCTCTTTCCTTATATATTCCCTTTACAGGAAACATGTCACTTAAGGTGTCTGAATCTGTACAGAGCACTGCCAAACACTTGAGGGGAAACTAATATGTAGATCCTGAAAATTTAAAGATGAAGTATTTAGGCAGATATTCTGAAGTTAGGAAGAAATCAAGCAGGACTTACTGAAAATAAAGAATTAGCTTGGCAAGAATGATGAAAGAGGGGAGTCGCATGAATGGCTACTGTTTGGCTACTACTAATGCTAGTCTCAGCACAGCTTCAGTCTGTTGGGATACAATACTTCTTTGCTTCTTCTCTCACCAGAAGCAAAATGTTAGCACCAATCCCAAGAAGAGAAGCAGGCCACGGCCTGTTTGTTGATCCACAGTCTTGTCCTAGATGATGCAAGGGTCTGCAGGCTTGTAGCCTTTTTCTGGTAGATGCCTGGAATAGCAACCAGACCAATCAGGTAAGTTAGGCACAGACACTCACTCTCCAACCCAAAAGAGTTAATAATCAATGCACTCTGCTCCTACTTTCACCAGGATCAGAATATAAGCACAGATTCCAAGCTGTCACCTATAAAGCAGTTATTAAGCTTTCTGGTGATGAGCAGTCTCCTGGAAATAATGTAACTGCACTCCTTCTCTCACCAGGAGAAAACAGTAGCATGTTACAGGCCACCCTCTCAAACTCAGGAACCTCACATGGCCTTCCTGAAAACATTGGAGGGGATAAATGTATCTCCAAACACCATCATACTAGGTGACTTCAACTACCCTAATATAGATTGGGAACACTACTCAAGCCCAAACACTCTAGCCCAAAGGTTCCTGGAGTTCATAAACTCAAATGCCATGGAACAACTAGTCACCATCCCCACAAGAGGAGAAAACATACTTGATCTCATCATCACGAACATGGGATCACAATGTTCAACACCGGAAGTATACCCCTCACTGGTGAGATCAGATCATAAACTAATCTCGCTGGAGGTCCTCATCCCGCCCTCACCTGAAATAAAAAAAGACCACAGTGAAAAACTTCTCAAAAGCCGACTTCACACTTCTAAAAACTAGTGTGGTCTCCTTTAAGGCCCCTGAGCCAGTGGTAAACATTACTCAAACCGCTGAATCACTTACAAATGCCTTCTACCAGCACCTGCAGGACTGCATGGATCAGGCAATCCCAAACAAAACTAAGACTCTTTGTACCAAAGGCAAGCATCCAGTCTGGTGGACCCCAGCCATAAACAAGCTCTACAACAAAAGGAGGAAGCTACTACAAGACAGAGCAAAATCCTTGAAAGGTAAGACACCTTTGATCATTATAAGTGAAAAACTAAGAGCTCTCATAAAATCATCCAAGGCAAATTTTGAGAGAAAAATCGCCAAGGACTCAAAAGACAATCATAAGGCCTTCTTTAGCTATGTTAGAAACCTAGGAGGAAACTCCCAGATATGCTCAGAATTAGTTCAAAATGATGTGAAGATTACTGAACCTACACACATTGCCAACATACTGGCTGACAGGTTCAGTGCAAACTTCTCCCCCCCCCTCACCCCAAAAGGAGAGATATCTATACGAGAGGATTGTAGCCCCCCAAACATCTCCAACGCCCAGGTGAGAACTGCTCTCTCCAAGGCAAAAAACACAGCATCCATGGGACCAGATGGTGTCTCCGGCTGTGTGCTCCACGAACTCAATGAGGAATTAAACCCGCAGTTAGGACAGCTGTTTAATCTTAGCCTCACCTCAGGATACATACCCAAGGAGTGGCGTACGGCGACTGTGGTCCCACTTCACAAGGGCGGTGCCTCCACCGACCCTGGAAATTACCGTCCCATTAGCTTGACAAGCCTTATCTGCAAAGTCATGGAGAGGATCATAATGGAACTCATAAATAAAGACATAGGGAACTTGCAGACTTTGGATCCAACCCAGTTTGGCTTTGTCAAAGGCAGATCATGCCTTTTAAACTTGGTTGACTTTTTCGAGACAGTCACCAAGGCCATTGATGAGGGAAAGGCAGTCCATACAGCCTACCTCGATCTGGCGAAGGCCTTCGATACAATACCCCATTCAGGTATCATCGAAAAACTCATCAGCTTGAATGTAAACCCATACATCACAAGATGGGTTGCAAACTGGCTAAGTGACAGAACCCACAGGGTCAGAGTTGCTGGAGCCATGTCAGACTCAAAGCCTGTCACAAGTGGTGTCCCACAGGGCTCAGTCCTGGGTCCACTCTTGTTCGGCATATACTTTTCTGAAGTACAAGCAAACACAGGAGGGTTATGGCTGACAAAGTTTGCAGATGACTGCAAACTGGGCGCCATAGTCGAAAACACATCTGACACAGATATCCTTCAGAAGGGCCTCACAGAAATGGATAACTGGTGCCAGAGCCATGGCCTAAAGTTAAACGCCAAGAAATGCATAGTCATACCCTTGGGAAAAACAAGGTTACCCTAGCTACCATATAGGTGGCAATCCACTGAGCACAGAAGAAGTCATCAGGGATCTGGGGACCCAGGTTGACAGTAGCCTTCGTTTGACACTCATGTTGCTAAAGTAGTTAGGAAAACCTTCTACATTGCCCACCTGATCATGAAGGGATTCACATCTAGATCAAGGGAGGTCATCGTCCCCCTGTACTCATCACTCATTAGACCTATGATTGAGTACAATGCCCCATTCAGAATGTATCTGACCCGACACCTGCAGCAGCTGGAAAGGCCCCAAAAGTTCCTCACCAAAAGGATAAAGGGTCTCAAAAATATGTCTTATGCTGCCCGACTGAAAGAACTCCAGCTCTATTCAGTCTCATACCGCTTGCTCAGAGGTGACCTGTGCCTGACATATAAGGCCATGTCAAACCCAGATTTGATAAATATGCTTCACCTTAAAAAATCTAGATCCCTCAGAACCACAAGGGCGGGAGACTTAAACCTTGACACGGTTATTAATAGAACGTGCTGGAGGGACAGATTCATCACCCAGAGACTCCCTATGCTGTGGAACAAAATCCTGGTACATGTGAGGCAGAGCACCTCGCTGGCCTTGTTCAAGAGGAATCTTGACCAATGGATGGGAGATCGCAGATATACCCCAGGGATTACTTCAGTGTCACTGCTTGACAGAGGCACAGCAAAATAATAGGCATAGTTTTATTCAAACTAAAGGGGTGGCGAAAGCCACATAACTATGGGCTAGGCTTATAAATGCCCTTGGGCAGATAGCCTAGTATGAACCTATGAACCTATGAACCTATAATCCCAAGATGACTACTGAGAGGCAGAATGTGGGATATCCAATAACTGGTGGTTCTGCAATAGATGTTTAAAGGTAAGATGAAAAAATGGCATTACTCTATATGGTTTGCTAACTTTCCATTTTTTATTGCTATTTTTTACTTTCCAGTATGAACATGTATATGTTTTTTGAATTCATTTATTGTTTTGTTCTTTGAAGGGAGATTATGTGCTTCCTCTCCACACGTGTCAAAATCAGTGATTAACATCAAAATGTGATTTACTTGTGCTGACTGATTTATTTACACTTGGAGAAAATATGATATTCCCAGTTTGCTACTCAGGTATTTGATGCTGACTGTACAAATGTATTGTTTATAATTTGCACATATATATTGAATTTGCCTGTCTTTTTATTGGAATGCTACCTACATTGTTCTAACCCAGGGATTCGTTAACAAGCACATACACTTCATGCTAAGCCTGCATGCTCTGGTCTTTGCATGATAAGCAACATTGTTCAGTAACTTTGCAAGATGTTAAGCAACCCTATATGTCGAACAGCATCTGTTAGTGGCCAGTGCACCTACTAGTGACTATACTGAGGGGCAGATATACAATATAAACTCACAGTATAAACAGTATACACAGTATAAACTCAAGCACACAATATAAGCAACAGGTGGTACATACCTGTATGCTTTACCTAAGTAAGACAAAACAGCGTAAGAAACTTCTCTGTGTGGAAGATTTTCAGTCCATATATCTCTAGTTAATCACTGTATATTAATCAGATCGGACAATAGTAGTAGAAGTAGCAAACTTAAACTCATCTTAAGTCAAAACAAAACAAAACACAAAATAATAATCGAAAATATATAATTGTAAAGCATTACTAAGTATTTGAAAGTAATCCAAGCAAGGCAGGCAGTCTGTTTTCAGTCGAAAATCCTTTATTAAGTACACAACAAGCGATCCAATTAAAACAAAAATAGAGCAATAATTTCCTCACAAGCTTTCTAAATATATATATATATATATATATATATATATATATATATATATATATATATATATATATATATATATATACTTTTTATCAGGCAAGGGAGTGGTTTATTGTGCTGTAAAACAAAGTGTTATTGGTACACATGTTAAATTCACATCCCTTCCACCATCAGTGTGACATTCGGGCTGGTCCTGCCCTACTTAGTAGCTGTCATAATAATATAACCCTTATGTACTTTAAATAAAATTTATAATGATGTGGTACCTCTTATTTAACCAGATTATTAAGTAGATTATTAAGTCTGTGATTTTTATCCAAGACAATATACTACATGGATGGAAATATATCAGCCTTAGTCTGTTTGGCAATCAAAAAAAAAAAAATAATATATATATATATATATATATATATATATATATATATATATATATATACATGTAAAAATCAATTTCTATTTTCATAACCTATTGTTAACAAGGATCGCTTTCGTCCTTCTAGACTTCTTCACGTCTGTGTACAAGAACCCTAAAAACTATCTATAAAAATATATATAATTGTAAAATTAGTTAGTATAATTTTGAATAAAGTGAAAAAAAGAACCAGAAAAAATAAAAATAAGAAAAAATGTATGTATGACGATGGAAACAAAATATACACTTAAATTACAACTGATTTAAAATGGTATTTAAAACCAACAGGTGGAATAAAATAAAATAAAATAAAATTAGTCATAAAATAAAATAAAATTAGTCATGTAAACAATGTGGCAATTTTCTAAGTTCCAGTGCACTTTTAATTGAACAGTAGTAGTTTAGTCCAGGCTTCCTAAAAGAGTTCAGCTTTAATTGCCCCATGAGTTCATGTTTCTCCAGAATATTCGGGATGTCTCCTTCAAGATCACCATGTCTATGCGATCTAGGATCTGGAACTTAAAACCTGTGTCTCTTTTATGAAGAGAAAGGTGTATGGCTAGTGCATTATTTTTACATCCAGAGCGGATTTCTGACAGATGACATGAAATCCTATGCTTGAGTTTATTTACAGTCTTGCCCACATAGAATGCATCACATTCATTGCACTGTGCCCTGTAAATTACTTTTGTAGTGTTACAGTCACCCCTTGCACTGGTTTTAATTATTTTCTTTAAATAAGGGCAATGAAAACTATCACCTTGCTGTATAAATATACAGAATGTACAATTAGTTTCACATCTTTTAGTGCTTCTCTCATATGGTCTATGTTTAAATTCAACAAAACTTCTAATGTTCCTGGTCTTCCTATAAACAAAGGATGGGGCTTCACCTAAGATGTTAATCAGAAAAGGGTTTCCTGTGACAATGTCCCAGTTTTCTTCAAGAACATTTTTGATGCTGTAATAATCCAAAGTGTATGTCAGGATGCAGCTATTTTTGCATTTGTTATTCTCTGTGGAATTTCTTAACATTCTTCTACTGGGGAGGTTGAGTGAAGGTGCTTCAGTCCTTTTCAGTTCTATAATGGGTTCCAGGATGTTTTTTAACATCTGACTTTCATAACTCCTCACTAGAAAATCATTCACTAAGTTGTTCAGGTTTCTCAAAAATGGTTCCATTTCTGT
Source organism: Protopterus annectens (assembly GCF_019279795.1). NCBI lineage: Eukaryota > Metazoa > Chordata > Ceratodontiformes > Protopteridae > Protopterus > Protopterus annectens. The sequence goes on from NC_056747.1 coordinate 1,025,225,130, forward strand.
GGTAATTCTAGCTAATCTATAGCCTTGGGACTTCATTACATTATACTTGGTTTTTCTAGGATGTATACTTTTACTGTGGAGTAATAAGTTAACCCTTGTTGGTTTTATGAATAGATCAGTGGTGATTCTGTTATTGTTGGTGTCCTTGGAAATCTGCATATCTAAGAAAGTGGTTGAAGTATAGCTATGGGAAGAGGTAAACGTCAGGAAGAGGGTTGTTTGGTTGAGGTAAGTGATAAAATCTCCAAGCTGCAAGGTGTCACCTTCCCACACAATAAAGATGTCATCAATAAAACATAAATAGCATGTGATATGCTGCATGTAGTCTGTGTTGTTTAACACAAAGTCCTCCTCCCATTTGCCCAGGGCTATGTTAGCTATGCTGGGAGCCATGGCAGCCCCCATTGCTATACCAGTTTTTTGTTTGTAGTGTTTGCCATTGAAAGTAAATAAACTGAAGTCCAGCACATGATTAATGAGCTTGCTTAACTTTTGCAGTTGTGCCTGTGTACCTTGATTATGTTTCTTAAAAGACTCCATAGCTGCTGTTATATAATAATTTTGAGGGAGCACTATGTACAAGGATTCCACATCAATAGTTAATAAAATACTGTCAGCTTCCACTGTAATGTTTTTTTACTTTCCTCAGAAAATCCATTGAATCTCTTATGTATGACTTATTCTTTTCTGATAGAGGTTTCAGCAAGTAATCAAGGTAAATGGCTGTAGCTTCAGTAAGGGAACCACCACTTGCTACCACCAGTCTATAAGATGGGTCTTCTCTGTTTTTGTGTGGCTTTGGTATTCCAAAAAAGTAAGGTAAACGTGGGCATGGGCTCCATAAATAATTATAAAGATTTTCAGTAATACGTTTTTCTTCCCATAATGTGGTGATATTAGTGTTCCATAAATCATATGCTCTTTTAATGTCATCCATGGTAAATAACTCATCACAAGTATACCTCCTCCCTTGTCTGCCTTCATTACACGCCTGGATTTATCATTGCCTAGCTCAATCAATGCTTTTCTTTCTCCCTGTGTTAAGTTATGAAGTTTTTTCTTAGGAGGTTTTTTAAGCAGTTTCTGATATCCATCTCACATTTCACTTCAGCTAGTGATTAATGTAGTGGTTGACAATAGCTGCTAGGCCTTTTTATAGTTTCCTCAATAGGCTTATTTTCAATATCATTACTTTTGCCATGAAACTGTACCCTTAAGTTGAGCTTCCTCACAAACATTTTAAGGTCTATCAGTACTCCTGCAGCTTGGTACAAAAGTAAGTCCTTGGACAACACACTTATTTCCTCTTCAGTAAGTGGTTTAACAGAGTGGTTCCAGATAAGTGGAGCACCTGTTATTGTTGTTATTGCACCTGTTAATGTGGCTGGTTCCTCCGTCTGAGCCTGGGACCTGGGTTGTAGTTGGGGTTTCAGTCAGGATTGCCCAGGTATTGTGTTTCCCTTACCCTTGTCCACTGTTTGGTTCTCCTGTCTCCCTGGGGGTTCGTGGATAGAGTATGAGACCTCTGGAATTCCTCCTCTGCTTTCTGGAATCTCAGTGGGTTGTAGTAGTATTCCTCGCTGTGGTTGTGGTAGGGGGAACCTGGTAAGAGGGACAAGCTCTGGGGCTCTGGTGGTGGTCATTGTTCGTGTTCTGGTACTGGTGCTGGCTTTGGTATTGGTGTGGTGGTTGATGTCTGTGCTGTTGATATTGGTCTTCCTGAAGAAACTGGTCTCTGTGAAGGTGCTGCTGCTCCTGGTAGCTGGATTGTCTGTGGTCCCGGTTGTCCTGGTAGTCCTGTAATTCATCCTGTAGAACTCTCTGTCGGTTCTGGTTGCTGCTGTGGCTTATGTTCCTGTCCTGATCCTTCTGTGATGTCAAAGGTTTCTGCGGAGTGTTGATAGCCAGAGGGGATTGGGATTGTGGGGAATGAGATGTTGGGGGGGGGCAGTCTCCTGGTGTTCCTGTATTGTGCACCTGTCTGGTTTTGTGCGAAGATCTCCCCTGGGAAAATCCCGTTGAGGTCTGCTGGCATGGTTATACTTTCCCTTATATCCCCTGTAATAACTAAAACCTTGTCTGCTGTTGGTTCTCCTGTTGTTGTTGTTGTTATTATTATTGTGCCTCCTAGTAACTCTCCCAGGATCATCTTTGTCCAGCTGATCTTGTTTCATTTTATTAATCTTTCTTTCTTTAATGGACTGTTCATATCCTTTCACTCTTTCTTTAAGCAGCTCAAATTTACCATGTAGGTTATTGTGGTTCTCATTTTCCAATGTTGTTTTTTTGCAAAAAAGCATAGTAAATCTGCATAAAACAGGCATCACAATCTGAAAAATGGAGGTATTCCGCCTTGTGTTATGCGATGATGACATCATGGGTGGGGCATGGGCAGGGTTATGGAAAGTGTGAGGGTTGTGGCCTTAGTGTGGTTTTAACCACAATGAAAGTAAAAGGCAAGGGCATCTTGAAGTACATAAATTAAGAGGCAGGTAGAGTTTACAGAGGAAAGTATAGTTATATATCCACAGATTACTATATAAACACCACTACTTATAATTAATAATCACTATAGAAGTAGTCATGGCCACACAAGAACACATCTACATAGGCTCATTGGTTTATAGATAATTACTAGGCTAGCTGCCCTTGTGGGCCATTTTAAAGCTAGCCAATTTCCCTTTTTTGTGCTGGAATTAACCTATCCCAATTTGGTCAGAGATTGGCCTTACCTATCCCATGGTTGATAATTATACATTACCCCTAATGAGCATACTTGTGATCATGCCATAGATAATCTGGGAGGACCCATGAATGGGCTAAGACATTTAAGAGCTGCTTCTGTTTATTAGCAACACCGAGGGCAGTCCTGGGGTAAATTTTATGTTGCCCATCCATAGATCCAAGCTGCACTTTAATATGGACAGGGATGAACTTTGTTTTATGTGGCTGGGGAGTCTGTTCCAGAGCAGTGGTATCCTCTATGAGAGATACCTGTCCCTCCAAACCATTCTGTTAATGTTACAGAAGAGAGTTAGATCTCTAAGCAGACTATTTCAAGTGCCATTTGACTTGCTGAAGTGCAGTAAATCCATCAGCATTGGATTGGAGGATGCCTTGTATGCCAGACATATGTCATCTTTTAGCAGTCTGTAGGATACTGAGTATAGTGAAAGGGCTTTGACCTGGTTCATATAGGACAAGTTGTTTAGGTCTTGTAGCCTTTTAGTAAAGTATTATTGCGGACATTCCAGTTGTTGCATATGTCTGGACAGATAGATGCCAAAGGGAGCATTATATTCAATGATTGTCCTAATGAGAACTGAGTAAAGGGAGATGCTGACAGCCTTAGATCTAATAGCTGTGCAAATACAGAAGAACGTTCTAGCAACAATGGACACATGTTGGTTAAAAGTTAGGTCACTGTCCACAAAAGTTCCCAAATGTCAAACAACTGCCTCAACTCTTAGAGGCATATTGTCCGTGTGGTAGCTCCCTGAGATAGATGGCTTTCCAAAGGATAAAATAATGCATTTTTTGGCATTTAGTTTCAGGCCATGATTTTGGCACCAGTTTCATTTGGAGATTCAGTGACTTCTCTTAATTTCGGCCATCTGCTCACTTACATTCCCAATTTGCTTAGTAAATTCAGTGGATTGCAGTGGCTGTTCATGGAGTCACAATAGGAGTCAGATGCGACTCAGCAGCATTGGATGAATGAATTGTAATAGTGCTGATCATAAGGTCAACTGCTGAAGGAATTCATAGTGTGAATGTCATAATGACGATGGTAGATTCAGTTCTGTATGCAGATCTTTTCAGAAATTGGGCATCACAAGCAGGGAGTGGTTGCAGTCTCATGTTGTGGCCTTTAGAAAGAGCCCGACTATTAACAGAAAACAACATACAACCTGCTCAGTTCTTTCAGTGACACTTAAAGTCAGTATTCTGTCTAACAGACTACAGAGAGGGCAATCCAGATCTTAATTAAACAATCATGTCTTGGTTTGTGATTTATTGATCTTCACTGTTAAAAAGAGGTGTGACTGCAAGTGACAGTGAGCAGAAGCTACTGTGCACATTCATGCATGGTGTGAAGGAATTCCAGCTTTTGTGTTACTTCCACAACTTGTATGATCAGAAAAACAACTTTACCATACTTAATATTAAGTTGTATATTGTTTGTGTGATTTTTCTCTTAGATGTTGATTTAAGTTTTCTTTGAATTTTGTGATAACTGATTTTGATTATTCTTTTAGAATTTTTTTATTCATTTGCAGCTGAATATGGATTCCTTAAATGAGTTTGCAATTTATGATTTGCTAAAGCAAAAATAACTTGTACAGTGTAATAAATGTTATGTACATTTAAAGGTAACACCTTATAAAACCGGTGATCCGTTTTCCTCATGCTAAAGTTGGATGATTTGCTTACCATTATTATTAGTAAAACTAGACTTACTAATGACAATTGCACTTGTACAACTGGCATGGCTTGGAGAACTGTTGTTATTTATATTAATGGCTGGACTAATGAGATAAATAATTTTAGGCAAAGAGCAAATAGAAGGCATTTAGGAAAGGATGTGTCTATTGTCTGTAATGATCACTCATCCAATATGAAATAAGACAATGCCACTGACAACTCTGAATTTCTGGATACAAGTATTAAGCAAAACCTGAGAATTCAGAGCATATAGAAGGAAATAACAAAAGAAAGAAGAGAAGAAAATTCACAACAAGTAACAAAGAAGAAAAATAAACTGAAAGATGTTTGTAAAGCAAAAAGAATACATACTTAAAAGGATACTGCTTTGTTATGCAACACACAGACTACAGGGAATGATAACATTTTCAGACAACCATCAGTCTACAGAAAATGACTTCATTTTTCCAAAAGAGAAGGTAGAAAAAAGAGGCAAGGGGTAGGTGAAAAGGGAAAAAAAAAAACAAAATTGAATGTGGAAGGACTGAAGAACATTACTGTTAATAGAAAGATGAGAAAGACAGACGTTGGCAACATGGCTCAAGCTGTGGATGTACAAAGCCAGTTTGATGAGAAATGTAATACTCAGTGAAAACAGTGGGATTAATAAGACTACTAATGATGATGAAGATCATTCCTTTGTAACAACTGATAAAGTATATATTACTGAATTAGATCAGGTCAGAAAAGATTCTTTTAATTGGAGATTAAATTATTGCTGGAGCTGATACTTACATTTGCAGAGAGGATAATAAACATTGAGTAGTGTTATGGTTGCCAGGAGCAAAAATAGAGGATGTGAAGCAGGCCTTAGTATGCCTTAATGTAAGGAAGTATGGAACGTTTTTTATACATGTCAGTACAAATGATCTCATATGCAAGGACTCTCTGCTGTTTCTAGGGAGCTTAGAGCCATCTAGGATAGCATAGCTTATACAGGTGTTAGGATATATTTTTCACAAATTAGGTATAGAAAGGAGAGTCATATCACCGTGAATGAAAATATTTTTTGGGTAAATACTTAAATGAAAAAAAAATGCCCAGTTTTAAAAAATGGTAATGTGTAGAGTATCCAAGCATAATTATGGTCACACATTTGTTCAGACAGGATAGAGTGCATTTGTCAAGATCAAGGAAGATAATTTTTGCATCAGATATTTTACAATATTTGACAACACAAGGCAGGACTTTTGCAAGGTCAAAAATTAACAGTTCATAGACAGCAACATTTGCTGTATCTCTAATGTTAGTTAATGCTAGGAGAATTAATAATAAAGTTTTTTAATTGGAAAATTTGCTACATTCCCACAAGATTGATTTTGTTATTATTTGTGAAACATGGTTAAAGAACAATGACTGGAAATCAGTTTTGTCGGGGTATAAATGTTTTAACTGTAACATTTTAACAAAAAAAATCCAACTGCGTGTTACGATAGCAATTGAAGGTAGTTATGAGACCTGTGATTATTACATGTTCAGTGATAACCCCAATGCTATAGATTGTGTAATTCTGACAATAAAGACAACCCTGGAATAAATAACAATTGTTGGAGTGTATAGACCACCAAAGACAGGTGCTGATGACCTAGAGGAATTCATACATTTCTTGCATGAAACACAGGCAGGAAGAATAAAAGTGTCTTGGGACTTATATTTACCAGAAACAGACTAGAATTATATCAATTCAACAGTATCAGTAAGGAAATTATTCACAATGTATGTTCAGGAACAACAATTGCTTCAGAGTGTAAAAGAATTTATAAGGGAACGGAACATACTATACATTGTTGGTGTCCCTAAAAAAAATTATTGCTACTTCATGTCAAGTTTTAGTTCTGTTGATGTGCAGTAATCATGGGGTTATAAAGATTAATTTGTTGCTAGATAAATTCTGCCAAATTGAAATCTAAACCAATTCACAGAAGATTAATAACAGATTATATGAAACAAAACAGTCACAATGTAAAAATAACTGGAGTGATGCATTCAGTGGAAAAACTGCAAAAGGAATGTGGAAAAGTTTGAAATAGAAATTATTTGAATGCATAAAATCAAAAAAACTGTTTAACATCAGGATCTAGGCCCACAGCATGAGGATATATTGCCATAATAACGAGATACTTGATTAGGGTGAGAAACAAAAAATACCAGAAATGAAAAAGAGGTTTAACTACAACTTTGAAAACTGAAATAAACAAGCTGAACAAACAAATTAAATACAGTGTGATTCAAGGTCAAGAAAAAAATTGAAGACAATTCATATAAAGATATTGAGCATAATAGAAAAATGACACATAGATATGGAGGCGGTAAAGACATACAAACTGATAAACTGTGTGTAAATTATAAAATTTATTCTCAGACACAACAGATTATAGATATATTTGCAAAATGTCATGCAAAACAGTTTGACTCCACAAAAGGGGTGATAAGTTATCCTAGTGACATCCAAGTAACCTCAGATACTGAAATCAAATTAGATTATATTGAAAAATAACTATGCAAACTGGATCCAAACAGAGCACAGGGAGGACACAGAATTAGTAATAATAACCTGAGAACACTTCATTAAGAACTTACAGTACCATTAATTACATCTATTATTTACTAGGTCATATAATATGAGGAGATACCTCAAGATTGGAAACATGTACTTACTAAACCTGTCTTTAAGGGAAAGTAGACTAGGGCAAACCCAGAGTCATATAGACCCTTACGTCTACTTTCATGTTGTAGAAAAATAATAGAGAAGGTAATATTGGATAAGTTATTGTCATAAATGGATAGGCTGAGACCTCAAACCATATTAGAGAATGTAATATTGGATATGTTATCGTCATAACTGGATAGGCTGGGACTTGAAACCATATATCAGCATGCATATATTGAAAATAGATCTATTATCTCCTGTAACATGTTGTTCTATAACAATATAATAACAATTATGAAAAGAAAATTTGTGCTGTGATGTAATTGATATAGATTTAACTTCAACATTTGATAGGGTCATACAAAAAACACTGATCAATAAATTAGAACACCTAGGTATTGCTGTACTCTTTTTTTTTCTCTTTAAATTATTTTCTTATTTTTTAAACAAGAAACACCTTTATTAAATTATCACATATGACATAAGCAACCTTACACTTATATAAATTAAAACAACCTTATCATCACAATTCCAATTGCAAACATTATACATTATATATTACAATGTTGACATAATTGTAGTTGCAAATATTAGACACGTATAGTCTATCCAGTCATTGTCAGTTAAACATTACATAGCTAATTCAAATCCTGCCTTCTTTTAAAACCTGTTCCTCCACTGCATGTACTGTTCCCACAATTCCCATTTTTCCCATGTGTTTTGCCCGTACCCTTTTCTAAAGATCCCAATTCCAGTTGTTTTATCTCTGTCACTATATTTTCTACTTCTAGTAAAGTTGGTTTTGATTTTGATTTCCATTTTCTAGTAATTGCTTTTTTGGCAGCCATATACATAATTAGAATCAGCAAGGCCTTAGTGTATCTAGGCAATTCCAATTCTGTATCATAGCTCAAAAAATCATGTCCCTAGTTACACAAATGTGCTCATTCAGTATCTCTGACAGAACAGTCTGCAGGGAATCTTTAAAATCTTCCATCTCATTACGCTCCCAGAAAATATGTTCCCAGTTATTACTGTCTTCTCTGTCACACCTCCAGCATTTGCTGTCTACATGAGGAAAAATTCTTTGGAGTCTACCTGGGGTATAAAAATGCCCATGTAAACACGTCCAAGCAGAGATCCTAAATCTTCTAGACTTTGTTGCATATTTGGGAGACATGCATATAACCCCTCATTGTTTCTTTGTAAATTGCTTATCCAGTCTCTCTTTCCAATCCTTTCTAACCTCCTCTGATTGATTCTTATAGTTATCATGCAATATTTTATATGCTTTAATAATTATTCCTTTTCTAACACCAGCTTCTGTTCTAGATTCTGCTAAAAACACTACCAGTGCTGGTCTTTCATTTAGGACCACTATATTTCTTTCTCTTTGCCTATATTTTAACATCAGTCCTTGATAGGAAAGGCAATCTCTAACCTACTG